>NW_024609785.1:107500-110000 GCF_018296145.1 Oncorhynchus tshawytscha
GTACACACTGGAACAGATTAGAGGAGGAGGAGAGAGTGAGGACATGGGAGATGAAGGAGAAGCAGTAGAGGAGGGGAGGAGGAGAGGAGGAGAGGAAGAGAGGAGGAGAGGAGGAGGCAGTTGAAGGAGAAGCAGTGGAGGAGTAGAGGAGGAGAGGAGGAGAGGAAGAGAGGAGGAGAGGAGGAGGCAGTTGAAGGAGAAGCAGTAGAGGAGGGGAGGAGGAGAGGAGAAGAGGAAGAGAGGAGGAGGCAGTTGAAGGAGAAGCAGTAGAGGAGGGGAGGAGGAGAGAAGGAGAGGAAGAGAGGAGGAGAGGAGGAGGCAGTTGAAGGAGAAGCAGTGGAGGAGAGAGGAGGAGGAGGAGGCAGATGAAGGAGAAGGTAGAGGAGGAGAGGAGGAGGCAGATGAAGGAGAGGAAGGAGAAGCAGTAGAGGAGGAGAGGAGGAGAGGAGGAGGGGAGGGAGGTGGAGGGAAATGAAGGAGAAGCAGTGGAGGAGGAGAGGATGAGGCAGATGAAGGAGAAGCATTAGAGGAGGAGAGGAGGAGGCAGATGAAGGAGAGGAAGGAGGCAGTAGAGGAGGAGAGGAGGAGGGGAGGGGAGGTGGAGGGAGATGAAGGAGAAGCAGTGGAGGAGGAGAGGATGAGGCAGATGAAGGAGCAGTAGAGGAGGGGAGGAGGAGGAGGGGAGAGGAGGAGGGGATGGGAGGTGGAGGGAGATGAAGGAGAAGCAGTGGAGGAGAAGAGGAGAAGAAACAGTAGAGAAGGAGAGGAGGAGAAACAGTAGAGAAGGAGAGAAGGAGGGGGAGGAGGAGAGGAGGGAGATGAAGGAGAAGCAGTGGAGGAGAAGAGGAGAGGAGGACAAACAGTAGAGAAGGAGAGGAGGGGGAGGAGGAGAGGAGAAGAAACAGTAGAGAAGGAGAAGCAGTGGAGGAGAAGAGGAGAGGAGGAGAAACAGTAGAGAAGGAGAGGAGGGGAGAAGGAGAGGAGAAGAGAGGAGGAGAAACAGTAGAGAAGGAGAGGAGGAGGGGAGGAGAAGAGGAGAGGAGGAGGGAGATGAAGGAGAAGCAGTGGAGGAGAAGAGGAGAGGAGAGGAGGGGAGGAGGAGAGGAGGAGAGGAGAGGAGGAGAGGAGAGGAGGAGAGGAGGAGAGGAGAGGAGGGGAGGAGGAGAGGAGGGGAGATGCATAACCAAATCAACAAAGAAAATAAGATCTGAAAAAACAGTCTGAAAGAGTCTAAAAAGGGAAAGCATGGGAAGTGTGTGTGTGTGTTTATGTGTGTATTTGTGTGTGTGTATTTGTGTGTGTATTTGTGTGTGTGTGTGTGTGTGTGTGTTATATTATATTGTGTGTTGTGTGTGTGTGTGTGTGTGTGTGGTTGTGTGTGTGTGTGTGTGTGTGTGTGTGTGTTATGTGTGTGTGTGTATTTATGTGTGTATTTGTGTGTGTGTGTGTGTGTGTGTGTGTATTTATGTGTGTGTGTGTGTATTTGTGTGTGTGTGTGTGTGTATTTTGTATTGTGTGTGTTGTTGTGTGTGTGTGTGTGTGTATATTGTGTTGTTGTGTATTTGTGTGTGTGTATTTGTGTGTGTGTGTGTATTTATGTGTGTGTGTGTGTGTGTGTGTGTGTGTGTGTGTGTGTGTGTGTGTGTGTGTGTGTGTGTGTGTGGCATTAGACTATGACTCACAATAATTGTGTCTTATTATTTCCAAGTCACGACCCCTACTGTCCTGAATCCATGATAAACACACACATAATGAACAGACTACTAACGTAGAGTGAAATGGAGCGAGGTAGGGAGGGATAAAGGGGTAGAGGGGGAGGGAGGGAGGGAGGGAGGGAGGGAGGGAGGGAGGGAGGGAGGGAGGGAGGGAGGGAGGGAGGGAGGGAGGGAGGGAGGGAGGGAGGGAGGGAGGGAGGGAGGGATAGGGAGGGATTGATGGAACGAAGAAGGAGGCGATGAAAGGAGAGATGGACGGAGGGAGGAGGAGACGAAGGGGAGATGGATGGAGGGAGGAGGAGACGAAGAAGAGATGGCTCACCGCCATGCGTCTGTCCTCTATTTTGACTGTGATGGTGGAATATGGTTATATTATATTGATGTTGTTGTGACGTTGGAATATGGTTATATTATATTGATGTTGTTGTGACGTTGGAATATGGTTATATTATATTGATGTTGTTGTGACGTTGGAATATGGTTATATTATATTGATGTTGTTGTGATGTCGGAATATGGTTATATTATATTGATGTTGTTGTGACGTTGGAATATGGTTATATTATATTAACGTTGTTGTGACGTTGGAATATGGTTATATTATATTAACGTTGTTGTGACGTTGGAATATGGTTATATTATATTGATGTTGTTGTGATGTTGGAATATGGTTATATTATATTGATGTTGTTGTGACGTTGGAATATGGTTATATTATATTGATGTTGTTGTGACAGAATGTGGTTATATTATATTGATGTTTTTGTGATGTTGGAATATGGTTA
>NW_024609785.1:115000-117500 GCF_018296145.1 Oncorhynchus tshawytscha
TACCACGCCGCATATTGGTCCTCTGATCCTTTTCGCCTCTCCTCTTCAGAAGAGGAGGAAATCCCTGACAGAGTGAAGCTTCAAGCGAGCGGTTTAAAGCTTTAATAGTTAATCATTTTTAGCCCCCCAAACATATTCATTATATAAATAGGAAAGTTTAATTTTGTCTGCCTTAGCATTCCAAATAAAATTAAATATGTTTTGCTCATATGATTTAAAAAACAAGTCATCTGGAATAGGCAGTGCCTTTAGTAAGTCAGTAAACTGTGATCGGGCCTAAGAGTTAATCAATGTAAGGGAAGGTATGGCAGTGCCTTTAGTAAATCAGTAAACTGTGATAGGACCTAAGAGTTAATCAATGTGATTTTTTCATAAATAGACAAGTATTCACCTCTCCATGGTTGCAGAATCTCGTCTTTTTTTGTTAACTTTCTATTGAAATTAATTGTGGAAAGTTAATTTATATTTTTTGAGATGTGAATATCAAGTACGTCTACTTCACCATCTACCCATTTTATTGGTGAACTACAAGGTAGTGTAAACAATGTATTTTTTAAAGATCCAATATGTAATATGAAACACTTGTCATAATTAGGTTTCAATCCAGAGAGGCTAGAAAATTGATGGAGATGTTCAACGAGACTGTACAAGGTTCCAGATTGTGGACTTAAGTAATAACTAGAGTCATTGACACTTGTGTTTTTATCCCCTGGATTTCTAACCCATTGATATTCCTCTTGGATCTCATTTTAATAGCTGGCATTTTAAAGGCCATAAGAAATAGATATGGAGACAACGGACAGCCTTGTTTTACTCCTCTTAAAAGCTCAATACTTTCTGAGAAGTAACCATTATTCACTATTTTACATCTGGGGTTGCTGTACATAACTTTAACCTGTTGTATAAGAGATTTACCAAAATTAAAGTAATCCAGGCATTTACATATAAATTCTAGTCGTAGTTTATCAAATAACATTAGTTTTAGGTCATTTTGGCCTGTTAAACTGGTTATCTACATTATTACGATTCACATATAACTAGCTTCTTGTTCCGCTAGCGGAACCCCTCGACAACATTCCGCTGAAAAGCGAAATTCAAAAATATTTTTCGAAATATGTAACTTTGACACATTAACAAGTCCAAAACAGCAAATGAAAGATACATTTCTTGTCCGATTTCAAAAAGGCTTTACAGCAGAAGCACAACATATGATTATGTTAGGTCAGAGCCATGTCACAGAAAACACTTTTCCAGCCAAAGATAGGAGTCACAAAAAGCAGAAATATAAATAAAATTAATCACTAACCTTTGATGATCTTCATCAGATGACACTCATAGGACTTCATGTTACACAATACATGTATGTTTTGTTTGATTATGTGCATATTTATATTTTAAAAATCTCAGTTTACATTGGTGTGTTCAGTAATGTTTTGCTTCCAAAACATCCGGTGGTTTTGCAGAGAGCCACATCAATTCCCAGAAATACTCATAGTAAACATTGATAAAATATACAAGTGTTATTCAGAGAATTAAAGACTTAAAGATAAAGATAGACTCCTTAATGCAACCGCTGTGTCAGATTTCAAATAAACGGCGCTCAGAGCCCAATGCAGCCAATGAAATATCCGCCATGTTGGGTAGTCAACAGAAGTCAGAAATAGCATTATACATATTCACTTACCTTTGATGATCTTCATCAGAATGCACTCCCAGGAATCCCAGTTCGACAATAAATGTTTGATTTGTTCCATAAAGTCCCTCATTTATGTCCAAATAGCCACTTGTTGTTAACACGTTAATCCCAGTCCATCTTCATGAAGCACGAGAACTACGTCCAGACAAAAACTCAAAATGTTATATTCCAGGTCAAAGAAACTTGTCAAACTAAGTATATAATCAATCTTTAGGATGTTTTTAACATAAAACATCAATAATGTTCCAACCGGAGATTTGTCTGTAGAAAAGCACTGGAATGAGAGCTAACTCTGTCGGGAGCCTGAGACACTCTGCCAGACCACTCACTCATTCAGCTCCCATTCCCCCCTCCTTTATAGCAGAAGCCTCAAACAAGTTCCTAAATTAAATGTTTTAATTTTACCTTTATTTTACTAGGCAAGTCAGTTAAGAACAAATTCTTATTTTCAATGATGGCCTAGGAACAGTGGGTTAACTGGCCTAGGAACAGTGGGTTAACTGGCCTAGGAACAGTGGGTTAACTGGCCTAGGAACAGTGGGTTAACTGGCCTAGGAACAGTGGGTTAACTGGCCTAGGAACAGTGGGTTAACTGGCCTAGGAACAGTGGGTTAACTGGCCTAGGAACAGTGGGTTAACTGCCTGTTCAGGGGCAGAACAACAGATTTGTACCTTGTCAGCTCAGGGGTTTGAACTTGCAACCTTCTGGTTACTAGTCCAAAACGCTAACCACTAGGCTACCCTGCTGCCCCATCTAAAGACAGTTGACATCTAGTGGAAGCCTTAGGAAATGCAACTTGAAAC
>NW_024609785.1:120000-122500 GCF_018296145.1 Oncorhynchus tshawytscha
TAAATGATCAGATGGTCATGTGCAGCTAGAGATACTGGTGAGCAAAAGAGCAGAAAAGTAAATAAAATTAAAACAGTATGGGGATGAGGTAGGTAGATTGGGTGGGCTATTTATAGATGGACTATGTACAGCTGCAGCGATCGGTTAGCTGCTCAGATAGCAGATGTTAAAAGTTGTTGAGGGAGATAAAAGTCTCCAACTTCAGAGATTTTTGCAATTTGTCCCAGGCGCAAGCAGCAGAGAACTGGAAGGAAAGGCGGCCAAATGAGGTTTTGGCTTTAGGGACGATCAGTGAGATACACCTGCTGGAGCGCGTGCTACGGGTGGGTGTTGCCATCGTGACCAGTGAACTGAGATAGGGCGGAGCTTTACCTAGCATAGACTTGTAGATGACCTGGTGATGACAGGATGTTGGTGATGACAGGATGTTGGTGATGACAGGATGTTGGTGGTAACAGGATGTTGGTGATAACAGGATGTTGGTGATAACAGGATGTTGATGATAACAGGATGTTGGTGATGACAGGATGTTGGTGATGACAGGATGTTGGTGGTAACAGGATGTTGGTGATAACAGGATGTTGATGATAACAGGATGTTGGTGATGACAGGATGTTGGTGATAACAAGATGTTGGTGATGACAGGATGTTGGTGATAACAGGATGTTGGTGGCACCAGGCTCGTGATGATAACAGGATGTTGGTGATAACAGGATGTTGGTGATGACAGGATGTTGGTGATGACAGGATGTTGGTGATGACAGGCTCTTGGTGATGACAGGATGTTGGTGGCACAAGGCTCTTGGTGATGACAGGATGTTGGTGGCACAAGGCTCTTGGTGATAACAGGATGTTGGTGGCACAAGGCTCTTGGTGATGACAGGATGTTGGTGATGACAGGATGTTGATGATAACAGGATGTTGGTGATGACAGGATGTTGGTGATGACAGGATGTTGGTAATGACAGGATGTTGGTGATAACAGGATGTTGGTGATGACAGGATGTTGGTGGCACAAGGCTCTTGGTGATGACAGGAGCGGAATCAGTGGAAGGGTAACAAATACATCAAACACATGGTTTCCATGGTTTCCAGGTGTTTGATGCCATTTCATTTGCGACGTTCCGGCCATTATTATGAGCCATCCTCCTGTTGTTGACAAATTAGTGGATTCGTCTATTTCAGCCACACCCTTTGCTGACAGGTGTTTAAACTCGAGCACACAGCCATGCAATCTCCATAGACAAACATTGGCAGTAGAATGGCCTTACTGAAGAGCTCAGGGACTTTCAACTTATCATCGTCATAGGATGCAACCTTTCCAACAAGTCAGTTTGTTACATTTCTGCCCTGCTAGAGCTATCCCGGTCAACTGTAAGTGCTGTTATTGTGAAGTGGAAATGTCTAGGAGCAACAACGGCTCAGATGCAAAGTGGTAGGCCACACAAGCTCACAGAACGAGACCGCAGAGTGCTGAAGCGCTTAAAAATGGTCTGTCCTCGGTTGCAACACTCACTACCGAGTTTCAAACTTCCTCTGGAAGCCACGTCAGCACAATAACGTTGTGAGCTTCATGAAATGGGTTGCCATGGCCGAGCAGCCATACACAAGCCTATGATCACCATGCCCAATGCCAAGCGTCGGCTGGAGTGGTGGAAAGCTCGCCGCCATTGGACTGGAGCAGTGGAAACACGTCTGAAGTGATGAATCATGCGAGACCATCTGGCAGACTAATCTGGGTTTGGAGGATGCCAGGAGAACGCTACCTGCCCCAATGTATAGTGCCAACTGTAAAGTTTGGTGGAGGAGGAATAATGGTGTGGGGCTGTTTTTTATGGTTTGGGCCCAGTGAAGGGAAATCTTAACACTACAGCATACAATGACATGCTTGAAAATTCTGTGCTCCCAACTTAGTGGCAGCAGTTTGGGAAGGCCCTTTCCTGTTTCAGTAGGACAACACCCCCCTGCACAAAACGAGGTCCAAACCAATAAGGTTTGTCTAGATCGGTGTGGAAGAATTTGATTGGCCTGCAAAGAGCCCTGACCTCAACCTCATCGAACACCTTTTGGATGAATTGGAATGCTGACTGTGAGCCCTACATCAGTGCCTGACCTCATTGAAGCTCTTGGCTGAATGGAAGCAAATCCCTGCATCAATGTTCCATCATCTAGTGGAAAGCCTTCCCAGAAGAGTGGAGGCTGTTATAGCAGCAATGTTCTAACATCTAGTGGAAAGCCTTCCCAGAAGAGTGGAGGCTGTTATAGCAGCAATGTTCCATCATCTAGTGGAAAGCCTTCCCAGAAGAGTGGAGGCTGTTATAGCAGCAATGTTCCAACATCTAGTGGAAAGCCTTCCCAGAAAGAGTGTTATAGCAGCAATGTTCCATCATCTGGAAAGCCTTATGGAGGCTGTTATAGCAGCAATGTTCCAACATCTAGTGGAAAGCCTTCCCAGAAGAGTGGAGGCTGTTATAGCAGCAATGTTCCATCATCTAGTGGA
>NW_024609785.1:127500-142500 GCF_018296145.1 Oncorhynchus tshawytscha
TCAAAAGGGAAAATAAATCAACATAAATATGGGTTGTATTTACAATGGTGTTTGTTTTTCACTGGTTGCCCTTTTCTTGTGGCAACAGGTCACACATCTTGCTGCTGTGATGGCACATTGTGGTATTTCACCCAGTAGATATGAGAGTTTAGCAAAATTGGATTTGTTTTAGAATTCTTTGTGGATCTGTGTAATGTTTGTTTGTTTTTGAGGGAAATATGTGTCTCTATGTTTCCCTTATCTTTATCACCTCTGTCCCTAACTCCCTCTCCCTGTCCTTCTCTGCTTCTCTCTCTCTCTCTCTCTCTCTCTCTCTCTCTCTCTCTCTCTCTCTCTCTCAGGTGTTCCAGAGGAGAATGGATGGAACAGAGAACTTCTTCAGACCCTGGGAAAACTACAAATCTGGCTTTGGGAACGTGGCTGGAGAATACTGGCTGGGTGAGTCCTCCTTCCAAGGGGAAAGGGCTATGAGCTAGAGGAAGGGGCTATGAGCTAGAGGAAGGGGCTATGAGCTAGAGGAAGGGGCTATGAGCTAGAGGAAGGGGCTATGAGCTAGAGGAAGGGGCTATGAGCTAGAGGAAGGCTATGAAGGGGGCTATGAGCTAGAGGAAGGGGCTATGAGCTAAAGGAATGGGGATATGAGCTAGAGGAAGGGCCTATGAACTAAAGGAATGGGGATATGAGCTAGAGGAAGGGCCTATGAACTAAAGGAATGGGGCTAGGAGCTATGGAAGGGGCTATGAGCTAGAGGAAGGGGCTATGAGCTATGGAAGGGGCTATGAGCTAAAGGAATTGGGCTAGGAGCTAGAGGAAGGGGCTATGAGCTATGGAAGGGGTTATGAGCTAGAGGAAGGGGCTAGGAGCTAGAGGAAGGGGCTATGAGCTATGTAAGGGGCTATGAGCTAAAGGAATGGGGCTAGGAGCTACGGTAAGGGGCTACGAGCTAGGGAAGGAGCTAGGAGCTATGGGAAGGGGCTAGGAACTATGGAAGGGGTTATGAGCTAGAGGAAGGGGCTATGAGCTATGTAAGGGGCTATGAGCTAAAGGAATGGGGCTAGGAGCTACGGTAAGGGGCTATGAGCTAGAGGAAGAGGCTAGGAACTATGGGAAGGGGCTACGAGATAGAGGAAGAGGCTAGGAGCTATGGGAAGGGGCTATGAGCTGAGAATAGGAACTAGGAAGTTAGGCTAGGAGCTAGAGGAAGGGCTATGAGCTAGAGGAAGGGGCTATGAGCTAGAGGAAGGAGCTAGGAGCTATGGGAAGGGGCTAGGAGCTATGGAAGGGCTATGAGCTAGAGGAAGGGGTTAGGAGCTAGAGGAAGAGGCTAGGAGCTATGGGAAGGGGCTAGGAGCTAGAGGAAGGGGCTAGGAGCTTTGGGAAGGGGCTAGGAGCTATGGAAGGGGCTATGAGCTAGAGGAAGGGGTTGGAGCTAGAGGAAGAGGCTAGGAGCTATGGGAAAGGGCTATGAGCTAGAAGAATGGAGCTAGGAGCTAGAGGAAGGGGCTAGGAGCTAGAGGAAGGGGCTATGAGCTAGAGGAAGGGGCTAGGAGCTAGAGGAAGAGGCTATGAGCTATGGGAAAGGGCTATGAGCTAGAAGAATGGGCTAGGAGCTAGAAGAAGGGGCTACGAGCTATGGAAGGGGCTATGAGCTAAAGGAAGAGCTAGGAACTAGGGAAGGGGGGCTAGGGTAAGAGCTAGAGAAAGGGGAAAGGGGTTAGAGGAAGAGGCTAGGAGCTATGGGAAAGGGCTATGAGCTAGAAGAATGGGCTATGAGCTAGAGGAAGGGGCTATGAGCAAGAGGAAGGATCTACAAGCTAGAGGAAGAGGCTAGGAACTAGGGGGAGGGGCTATGAGCTAGGGGAAGGGGCTATGAGCTAGAGAAAGGGGCTAGGAGCTAGAGAAAGGGGCTAGGAGCTAGAGGAAGAGGCTATGAGCTATGGGAAGGGGCTATGAGCTAGAGGAAGGGGCTAGGAGCTAGAGGAAGGGGCTACGAGATAGAGGAAGAGGCTAGGAGCTATGGGAAGGGGCTATGAGCTAGAGGAAGGGGCTAGAATCTAGAGGAAGGAGCTATGAGCTATGGAAAGGGACTAGGAGCTATGGAAGGGGCTATTAGCTAGAGGAAGGGGCTAGGAGCTAGAGGAAGAGGCTAGGAGCTATGGGATGGGGCTAGGAGCTAGATGAATGGGCAAGGAGATAAAGGAAGGGGCTATGAGCTAGGGGAAGAGGCTAGGAACTAGGGGAAGGGGCTATGAGCTAGAGGAAGAGGCTAGGAGCTATGGGAAGGTGCTATGACCTAGAGGAAGGGGCTACAAGCTAGAGGAAGGGGCTAGGAGCTAGAGGAATGGGCAAGGAGATAAAGGAAGGGGGCTGGAAGGAGCTATTAGCTAGGGGAAGGGTTAGAAACTAGGGGAAGGGGCTATGGGAGCTAGAGAAAGGGGCTAGGAGCTAGATGAAGAGGCTATGGAGCTATGAGGAAGGGGCTATGAGCTAGAGGAAGGGGCTAGGAGCTAGAGGAAGAGCTAAAGGATGGGGCTAGGAGCTATGGGAAAGGGATAAAGGAAGCTGAGAGGAATGGGCTAGGGGAAGGGGCTAAGGAAGAAGAGGCTATGAGCTAGAGGAAGGTGGGCTAGAGGAGCTAAAGGTAGGGGCTATGAGCTAGAGGAAGGGGCTAGGAGATAAAGGAAGAAGCTAGGGATGAGCTTTGGGAAGGGCTATGAGGAGCTAGAGGAAGGAGCTAGGAGCTATGGGAAGGGGCTAGGAGCTAGAGGAAGGGGCTAGGAGCTAGGAGCTGGGAAAGGGATAGGAGCTAGAGGAATGGGCTAGGAGCTAACGAAGGGGCTATGAGCTAGAGGAAGGGGCTAGGAGGAAGAGGAAGAAGCTATGAGCTTTGGGAAGGGGCTAGGAGCTAGAGGAAGGAGCTAGGAGCTATGGGAAGGGGCTAGGAGCTAGAGGAAGGGGCTAGGAGCTATGGGAAGCTAGAGGGGGCTAGGAGCTAAGAGGAAGAAGCTATGAGCTATGGGAAGGAGCTAGGAGCTAGAGGAAGGGGCTAGGAGCTATGGGAAGGGGGGGCTAGGGGCTAGAGGAAGAAGCTAGAGGAAGAATGAGCTATGGGAAGGAGCTAGGAGCTAGAGGAAGGGGCTAGGAGCTATGGGAAGTGGCTGGGAGCTAGAGGAAGGGGCTAGGAGCTATGGGAAGTGGCTGGGAGCTAGAGGAATGCGCAAGAAGATAAAGAAAGGGGCTACGAGCTAGGGGAAGAGGTTATAAACTAGGGGAAGGGGCTATGAGATAGAGAAAGGGGCTAGGAGCTAGAGGAAGGGGCTAGGAGCTAGACAAATGGGGATAGGATGTAAGGAAAGGGCTGAAATATGACAGGACCTTTATGCTTTCTGTTCTTGTCAGGTCTGGATAACATCTTCCTCCTGACGATGAGGAAGAAGAATGAGCTGAGAGTGGACATGGAGGACTTTGAGGGAGGGAAAGTTTTTGCTAAATACACATCCTTCTCCATTGATCCTGAGAACTACGGATACACACTGAGACTGGGCAGTTATGTAGACGGAGGGGCAGGTGAGTTATTCTTCTTCATCAGGTTTAACATCATCATCACCTATGGTGTCACATTATAACTCTTCCCTTATGTGTGTGTTGTGGTGATTTGTTTCTGTATCATCAAAGGAGGAGAGACAAACTTATCACATAAGTCAGAGTTATACTTTAAATCTTTATTCACATATTAATAAGGGAGCAGGTCAATACAACACACGCAAATGAAGTGAATCGATTGAGTGCTCTGCGATAACGATGGCTGGTCGACGTCCCAACCTGTAGGTGATTCGTTGAGAGCCCCGACACAAAGGATACAAAGATCTTTTATAGCAAAGATACACCCTCTTAGTCTACGTTACAAATAACAGATGTGTGGAATGGGTCACAAGGTGAAATAAATTAATAAGACAGTAGACAGTATCTGCTGTAAAGACTGTTCTCATTGTGTAGAAAACATGGTCCCCAAAACAAAGTTCCTAACATCATCATCCATACCGGAGCCATCTCCATCCTGGTACCGCCCGGCACACAAACATCAAGTCATTCTATGGAATGCGGCTCAGAGAGAGAGAGGACAAGACCATCATCAATCAGTAGCTGGAGTTCCATCTCAGAAGCTCCTCTCAGTTCAGACAAAATATAGTTCTAAGAACCCTATTTTTTTTCATAAAACAACCATTTCATGCAGTAACAGTATTATAAAATAATCTTGTAATTTCTCCACGATAGTGTTTCGTTCCTAAAGGGCCCCACAAATCAAATCAAATCAAGTGTCAAATGAAATCAAATTGTGTTAGTCACATGCGCCGAATACAACAGGCGTAGTAGACCTTACAGTGAAATACTTACTTACAAGCCCCTAACCAAGAATGCAGTTTTAAAAAATATGCAGTAAAATAACAATAGCGAGACTATATACAGGGGTACCGGTACAGAGTCAATGTGCGGGGGCACCGGTTAGTTGAGGTCATTTTATTTTTCTATTTTTTATTTCACCTTAATTTAACCAGGTAAGCTAGTGGAGAACAAGTTCTCATTTACAACTGCGACCTGGCCAAGATAGAGCAAAGCAGTGTGACACAAACAACAACACAGTTACACATGGAATAAACAAGCGTACAGTCAATAACACAATAGAAAAAAAAGTCTAGAAACAGTGTGTGCAAATGGCATGAGGAGGTAAGGCAATAAATAGGCCATAGTAGCAAAGTAATTACAACTTGGAGTGATAGATGAGCAGATGATGATGTGCAAGTAGAAATACTGGGGTGCAAAAGAGCAGAAAAGTAAATAAAAACAATATGGGGATGAGGTAGGTAGATTGGATGGGCTATTTACAGATGGACTATGTACAGCTGCAGTGATCGGTAAGCTGCTCAGATAGCTGATGTTTGAGGTTAGTGAGGGAAATATAAGTCTCAAGGTTCAACGATTTTTGCAATTTGTTCCAGCAGAGAACTGGAAGGAAAGGCGGCCAAAGGGGTGTTGGCTTTGGGAATGACCAGTGAAATATACCTGCTAAAGCTCCGATGAGGCGGAGCTTTACCTAGCATAGACTTATAGATGACCTGGAGCCAGTGGGTCTGGCGATGAATATGTAGCGAGGGCCAGCCGACTAGAGCATACAAGTTGCAGTGGTGGGTGGTATAAGGGGCTTTAGTGACAAAACGGATGGCACTGTGATAGACTGCATCCAGTTTGCTGAGTAGAGTATTGGAAGCTATTTTATAAATGACATCGCCGAAGTCGAGGATTGGTAGGATAGTCAGTTTTACGAGGGTATGTTTGGCGGTGTGAGTGAAGGAGGCTTTGTTGTGAAATAGGAAGGCGATTCTAGATTCAATTTTGGATTGGAGATGTTTAATATGAGTCTGGAAGGAGAGTTTACAGTCTAACCAGACACCTAGGTATTTGTAGTTGTCCACATATTCTAAGTCAGAACCGTCCAGAGTAGCTAGTCAGGCGGGCTGGTGTGGGCAGCGAATGGCTGTAAAGCATGCATTTGGTTTTACTAGCGTTTAAGAGCAGTTTTAAATTGAGGTAATATGTACATGTAGGTAGAGTTATTAAAGTCACTATGCATAGATAATAACAGAGAGTAGCAGCGTCATGAAAGGGCGGAGCAATGCAGATAATCGGGGTAGCCATTTGATTAGCTGTTCAGGAGTTTTATGGCTTGGGGGTTGAAGCTGTTTAGAAGCCTCTTGGACATAGACTCGGCGCTCCAGTACCGCTTGCCGTGCATTAGTAGAGAGAACAGTCTAGGGTGGCTGGAGTCTTTGACAGTTTTTAGGGCCTTCCTCTGACATACCAGGCAGTGATGCAACCATGATCTCAATAGTGAAGCTGTAGAACCTTTTGAGGATCTTCCCAAAACATTGCTTCCTGTTGAACTCGGAACATCTTGGTTTTGTTTGTTTGGAAAGTTTGTAGTTTGAAAGTGTATTGGTAAGTTTTTGGTAGCTACCTAGCTTCTTAGTTTAGATCCCGCAACGCATCAGTTGCTGGGACTGCTTGTCTCTTTCCAGTGGCCCTGCCAACCAAGGAAGGGTCTGAAGAGCTATTTGTCATCACAGCTAGCCTAGCTGCTAGCTAGCTGCATATCAAGCTAGCGAGGTTTTCTTGAACGCAGCCCATGACGCGGTTAGCCATTCTGTCTGGGACCGGGGATTGTCTCGAGGGACAATCAAGGTGGAACAACATGGTTGTGGACGGAATTGCAGAATCTCCACATGAGACCTGGACAGAGTCTGAGGACAAAGTGAGGTAAATGATGGGGGCAACGGTACCGGACGGCAGGCAGGCTCATAGTCAGGGTAGACAGAGGTCACTAATCCAGAGGGGGGCAAAGGTACAGGTCAGCAGGCAGGGTCAGGGGCAGGCAGAGTGGTAGGCTGGCGGCCTCGGAGTCAGGACAAGCAAGGGTCAGGGGCTGGCGGCCTCGGAGTCAGGACAGGCAAGGGTCAAAACAAGGAGGGCGAGAAAAGAGACTGGAAAACGCTGGTGGACTTGACAAACAAGACTAACTGGCAACAGACAAACAGAGAACACAGGTATAAATACACAGGGGATAATGGGGAGGATGGGCAACACCTGGAGGTGGGTGGAGACAAACACAGGTGAAACAGATAAGGGCGTGACCGTATCGGCGTGAACAGATAGGGCTCATCTCATATGTATATACTGTATTCTATACTATCTATTGTATCTCAGTCTATGCCGCTCTGACGTTGCTTGTCCTTATATTTACATATTCTTAATTCAATTCCTTAACTTAGATTTGTGTGTATTCGGTATTTGTTGTGAAAATGTTAGATTTTACTTATTAGATATTGCTGCACTGTCGGAACTAGAAGTACAAGCATTTCGCTACACTCGCAATAACATCCGCTAAACACGTGTACGTGACAAATTACAATTTGATTTGATTTGATTTGGGCCTTTTTGATATGGCCTTCTCATGCACTGATTGTCATGGATCAACATTCTCCCAATTCCCCCTATAATTATTGTGGCCACCAATATGCTCACACATTCCCAGTTGTCCAGGCAAACTAACCATGCGCTCTGCCTTCTCTCCTATGCGAGCAGCCTTGCGCACCTAAAACCAAGAACAATTCAATAGAACACATTTTTGACTGATTGTCAGTGTTTTATCATCGGAGGGACATAAAAAAACACTCTGAAAATTATCCAAACGATATAGCTCCTTATCAGGGTAGCCTAGTGGTTAGAGCATTGAACTAGTAACCAGAAGGTTGCAAGTTCAAACCCCCCGAGCTGACAAGGTACAAATCTGTTGTTCTGCCCCTGAACATGGCACTGTTCCTAGGCCCTCATTGAAAATAAGAATGTATTCTTAACTGACTTGCCTAGTTAAATAAAGGTTAAATAAAATCATTCTCCACATTTTTTGTAGTTTTTTTTGTCGTGTGAAACCTCTGTTCACTTGACTTAGAACGATTTTTGTTTTATTTACCATTATAATTATCGTCCTTGGTGTGGATGGCCCTTTAGTCCAGTCAATAAGCTCCCAAAAAATAACATCTTGTTTCATTTGGAATAGAAGCATGCAAATTGGCACACCTGTGTATTTTTTTAAGCTCAACAAAACATGATATACAGTTGAAGTCGGCGGTTTTACGTACACCTTAGCCAAAAACATTTAAATGCAGTTTTCACCATTTCTGACAAATAAACATTTCCTGTCTTAGGTCAGTTAGGATCACCCCTTTATTTTAAGAATGTTAAATGTCAGAATAATAGTAGAGAGAAAGATTTATTTCAGCTTGTAATTTCTTTCATCAAATTCCCAGTGAGTCAGAAGTTTACGTACACTAAATTAGTATTTGGTAGCTTTGCCTTTAAATGGTTTCAACTTGGGTCAAACGTTTTTGGTAGACTTCCACAAGCTTCCCACAATACGTTGGGTGAATTTTGGCCCATTCCTCTTAACAGAGCTGGTGTAACTGAGTCAGGTTTGTAGGCCTCCTTGCTCGCACACGCTTTTTCAGTTCTACCCACAAATAATCTATAGGATTGAGAACAGGGCTTTCTGATGGCCACTCCAATACCTTGAATATGAATATGAGATGAGTAATACATAGACTAAGATAGAGTAGATAGTATATGAATAGCATAACTGTTTCATTTTATTTGGTCTTCCACATTACCAGGCTACTATACTCTTGTCTGTTGGTTGATTCTCAGGGGACTCCATGTCATATAGCAACGGCATGAAGTTCAGCACCTACGACAAAGACCAAGATACCTGGGGTGACAACTGTGCCAGGCGCAACATGGGTGGATTCTGGTACGGTGCCTGTTCGCATGCTAACCCTAACTCCCTGTACGCACCACATCAGGGAACTTCTTTAGCTAATATGAAGTTTTATTGGCAGCACTGGAAAGGGGTAGACTACTCTCTGAAAAGCATTTCCTTTAAGATCAGGGCTGTCTCTGATGCTGTGGCTGTTCAGGAGCAGGAGTAACATACCTGACTCTCTCAGTCCTGACCTAATGTCACCATCTCTAAATGACTCCACAAATACAATGTGGAGGAGGGGGCACCAGAGCTAGCCAGACAGACACTAACACCCAGAGAACAATATGGCCACTACATTATCACTATAATTATCATCTTGGATGTTAAAGTAGTGTTTCATGTTATAGCAGCACGATGGGCTCTCTGTCTCTTATATGGTCACTATATCACCACTATTGTTATCATCTTGGATGTTAAAGTAGTGTTTCATGTTATAGCAGCACGATGGGCTCTCTGTCTCTTATATGGTCACTATATCACCACTATTGTTATCATCTTGGATGTTAATGTTTCATGTTATAGCAGCACAATGGGCTCTCTGTCTCTTATATGGTCACTATATCAACACTATTATTATCATCTTGATGTTAAAGTAGTGTTTCATGTTATAGCAGCACATGGGCTCTTGTCTCTTATATGGTCACTATATCACCACTATTGTTATCATCTTGATGTTAAATTAGTGTTTCATGTTATAGCAACACAATGGGCTCTCTGTCTCTTATATGGTCACTATATCACCACTATTGTTATCATCTTGGATGTTAAAGTAGTGTTTCATGTTATAGCAGCACAATGGGCTCTCTGTCTCTTATATGGTCACTATATCACTATTGTTATCATCTTGGATGTTAAAGTAGTGTTTCATGTTATAGCAGCACAATGGGCTCTCTGTCTCTTATATGGTCACTATATCACCACTATTATTATCATCTTGGATGTTAAAGTAACGTTTCATGTTATAGCAGCACAATGGGCTCTCTGTCTCTTATATGGTCACTATATCAACACTATTATTATCATCTTGGATGTTAAAGTAGTGTTTCATGTTATAGCAGCACAATGGGCTCTCTGTCTCTTATATGGTCACTATATCAACACTATTATTATCATCTTGGATGTTAAAGTAGTGTTTCATGTTATAGCAGCACAATGGGCTCTCTGTCTCTTATATGGTCACTATATCACCACTATTGTTATCATCTTGGATGTTAAAGTAACGTTTCATGTTATAGCAGCACGATGGGCTCTCTGTCTCTTATATGGTCACTATATCACCACTATTGTTATCATCTTGGATGTTAAAGTAACGTTCATGTTATAGCAGCACGATGGGCTCTCTGTCTCTTATATGGTCACTATATCACCACTGTTGTTATCATCTTGGATGTTAAAGTAGTGTTTCATGTTATAGCAGCACAATGGGCTCTCTGTCTTATATGGTCACTATATCACCACTAGTTATCATCTTGGATGTTAAAGTAAAGTAGTGTTTCATGTTTAGCAGCACAATGGGCTCTCTGTCTCTTATATGGTCACTATATCACCACTATTGTTATCATCTTGGATGTTAAAGTAGCGTTTCATGTTATAGCAGCACAATGGGCTCTCTGTCTCTTATATGGTCACTATATCACCACTATTGTTATCATCTTAAAGTAGTGTTTCATGTTATAGCAGCACAATGGGCTCTCTGTCTCTTATATGGTCACTATATCACCACTATTGTTATCATCAGCGTTTCATGTTATAGCAGCACAATGGGCTCTCTGTCTCTTGATTCCACTGTTACTTGACTCAAATAATAATTAAAGCATTTCAAAGACAAATTCACTGCATTCTGTCTTTTTATTTACTGCATGTATTTATTTATTATAATCAGTCAGATTGGATGGCTGAATGTGTCAAAGTCAAGGTTGTAACATGATCTTAGAGTTTTCATTGCAAAATGGTTGTGTGCATCTATCATCTTCATCAACCTCATATTCATCATCATATTCATCATGATATTTATCATCATCATCATTATCATCATCATCATCATCATAGTCATCATCGTCATCATCATCATATTCATCATCATCATCATATTCATCATCATAATCAAATCAAATCCAATGTTATTTGTCACACACATGGTTAGTAGATGTTAATGCGAGTGTAGCAAAATGCTTGTGCTTCTAGTTCCGACCATGCAGTAATATCTAACATGTAATCTAACTAACAATTCCACAACTTCTACCTTATACACACAAGTGTAAAGGGATAAAGAATATGTACATAAAGATATATGAATGAGTGATGGTACAGAACGGCATAGGCAAGATACAGTAGATGGTATCGAGTACAGTATATACATATGAGATGAGTAATGTAGGGTGTGTAAACATAAAAGTGGCATAGTTTAAAGTAGATGATATAGAGTACAGTATATACATATACATATGAGATGAGTAATGTAGGGTGTGTAAACATATTAAGTGGCATTGTTTAAAGTGGCTAGTGATACATTTTTTCCATCAATTTCCATTAATTTCCATTACTGAAGTGAGCTGGAGTTGAGTCAGTATGTTGGCAGCAGCCACTCAATGTTAGTGGTGGCTGTTTAACAGTCTGATGGCCTTGAGATGGAAGCTGTTTTTCAGTCTCTCGGTCCCTACTTTGATGCGCCTGTACTTACCTCGGCTGAACAGGCAGTGGCTCGGGTGGTTGTTGTCCTTGATGATCTTTATGGCCTTCCTGTGACATCGGGTGGTGTAGGTGTCCTGGAGGGCAAGTAGTTTGCCCCCGGTGATGCGTTGTGCGTGAGGTGAGGTTATTGAGTGTGAGGTTATTTTCCCGACACCACACTCCGAGGGCCCTCACCTCCTCCCTGTAGGCCATCTCGTCGTTGTTGGTAATCAAGCCTACCACTGTAGTGTTGTCCGCAAACTTGATGATTGAGTTGGAGGCGTGCATGGCCACGCAGTCGTGGGTGAACAGGGAGTACGACATCGCTGATGCACTTTCATCATCATCGTCATCATCATATTCATCATCGTCATATTCATCATCATATTCATCATATTCATCATCGTCATATTTATCATCATCATCATCATCATCACCATCATATTCATCATCAAATGCATATTCATAATCATCATC
The DNA here is from genome assembly GCF_018296145.1 of Oncorhynchus tshawytscha. Taxonomy (NCBI): domain Eukaryota; kingdom Metazoa; phylum Chordata; class Actinopteri; order Salmoniformes; family Salmonidae; genus Oncorhynchus; species Oncorhynchus tshawytscha. The sequence continues at coordinate 139,019 of NW_024609785.1, forward strand.
ATCATCACCATTATCATCATCACCATAATCATCACCATCATCACCATCATCATATTCCTCATTACCATCATATTCATAATCATCATCATCACCATCATCATCATCATATTCATCATCATTTTTATTATCATCATCATCACCATCATATTCATAATCATATTCATATTCATCATCATCATCATCATCATCACCATCATCATCGTCATAGTCGCCGTCATCATCACCATCATCATCATCATCACCATCGTCATAGTCGTCATCATCACCATAATCATCACCATCATCATATTCATAATCATCACCATCATCATCATCGTCATAGGCCAGTTAACCCACTGTTCCTAGGCCAGTTAACCCACTGTTCCTAGGCCAGTTAACCCACTGTTCCTAGGCCAGTTAACCCACTGTTCCTAGGCCAGTTAACCCACTGTTCCTAGGCCAGTTAACCCACTGTTCCTAGGCCAGTTAACCCACTGTTCCTAGGCCAGTTAACCCACTGTTCCTAGGCCAGTTAACCCACTGTTCCTAGGCCAGTTAACCCACTGTTCCTAGGCCAGTTAACCCACTGTTCCTAGGCCAGTTAACCCACTGTTCCTAGACCAGTTAACCCACTGTTCCTAGGCCAGTTAACCCACTGTTCCTAGGCCAGTTAACCCACTGTTCCTAGGCCAGTTAACCCACTGTTCCTAGGCCAGTTAACCCACTGTTCCTAGACCAGTTAACCCACTGTTCCTAGGCCAGTTAACCCACTGTTCCTAGACCAGTTAACCCACTGTTCCTAGGCCAGTTAACCCACTGTTCCTAGACCAGTTAACCCACTGTTCCTAGACCAGTTAACCCACTGTTCCTAGGCCAGTTAACCCACTGTTCCTAGACCAGTTAACCCACTGTTCCTAGGCCAGTTAACCCACTGTTCCTAGACCAGTTAACCCACTGTTCCTAGGCCAGTTAACCCACTGTTCCTAGACCAGTTAACCCACTGTTCCTAGGCCAGTTAACCCACTGTTCCTAGACCAGTTAACCCACTGTTCCTAGACCAGTTAACCCACTGTTCCTAGGCCAGTTAACCCACTGTTCCTAGGCCAGTTAACCCACTGTTCCTAGGCCGTCATTGAAAATAGGAATTTGTTCTTAACTGACTTGCCTAGTTAAATAAAGGTAAAAAAAAAATGATAAAAAAAGAGAGAGACTTTCCATAAAACTGCAATATGAAATGTTATATTAGATTGTAAATAAAACGTGCACATTACTGCTTTAGTTTTCTATGTAGGGAAATAATACTGTAATAAAGAAAGAATAAGAATAACATGAAGATAATTCTTATGAACTATTGAGGGATATGTGTGGGCGTCAGTTGCAGTGATAAACTGGGGCATGTAATACCAGAAACAACCACTTCCTGTCAGACTTGAGCCGTAAACCGGTGTGCTGTAGAACCTGTCTGGAAAACAGGTAAAACGGGAGAGAGGCGGGGCCGCAGCACACCTACTGATGTTGACCTCCTCGGTTTCCACTATTTAACACAGCCACAAAGTCAAATGGGTTATATCATTACAAATTCATGAAAACAACTGTTTGTATAAGGTCAGTAGTGTGGTTAAGGTTAGTTTTAAAATCACATTTAAGGAAGAGGAATTGTAGAAATAATCGGGGTTTATGACTGGTAGCTAGTACCGACCAAGTTCTCTGGCCAACGCGCAAATGGTTTAGTCCTCTTGAGATTCTCATAACAGGAATGGTTATCGTTTTTATCGTAATCATAGGCTCGTCGTCGTGGTATTGATTTTAACAGTAATGGTAGATTAGTTGCTTATTATTGTAATGGTTGTAGTAATGAATAAATGCATGTAGCTAACATCAAAATAAATAATTTTACAGCCTACTACTCAGATTTCCTAGATTGGTTAGGCAAAAGTAGTACGTTACACAAAGGTAAATAAGCAACATTTAAGATGTAACAATAAAATGTATAAATGTGTTTCCCATTTTGGGTATAAACCTTGACACTTCAAAGAATGAACCTCGGCTCCTTTAAGACCAAGCGAAACATTCGCGACATGAAATCTGGAAAGACTGGTGACCAACCCTCCCACCCTCTCTTGTCTTGCGACCAAAACTAGTTTCAAGACGACCGGGCGAAAATATTTTTCTTTCCCTTGAACGAACGGATGATTGAGGCGTCAACTTCCCGACATTTCATCCGACATCTCCCCTCTCTAGACAAAAGTTTGTGGATCCTCCAAGAGTTTGGGAACTAAAGATTGATAGAAAGCCTCCTTTTTTCTGTAGGTGGGAACTTTGAAAACATGGATTGGGGGACGGATCTTTGGGTAAGGACATATGCACTAGCTACAGTAACCTTAGCTACACAGTAACAGCAAATTCCCTGGAGAAGGTGATTGTTTTTGCTGTCTCAAAATAATACATGCCTTTGACATTGTTTTCAACTGTTAACTCTAACAAAGTTGATGACAACTCACGGCAAGTAGACTAAATTAGCTTGTAGCTTGAGGGCGGCTGTTATTTCGCAATGTTGCATACCTTGACCTCTTAAAGGCGACTTAGCTAACTGGGCTTCTGTAATAGATACATTTTTTTTGTTGTTGTCCAGCATCCGCATATAAACTAGTTACAACCCATATGATCATATTCAACGTATGAGCAAGTCATTGATGTTATCATAACATTTAGTTGGTTTGTAGAGATACTATTGAATTACTCGTGTTTTGTGCGTGCGGTGACGAGGTGTGAACTGTTATTGAACCAACTCAGGTGAACCATATTGAACCATATTGTCAGGAGGTTATGGGCAGTCTGATCTCACCAGGGGAGTACTAGAATGGAGTTAGACACTGGTCTAAGGTCAGTTTTGAGATGATCCAATTCGTGGAGTGATGGTAGTGTACGTTGATCCTAGATCTGAATCAAAAGGACAACTTGTACAGTTCATAGCCACAGGCCATTAAATAGGGTTTCAGTCAGCAGGTCACACACTCTATGCAGACAGTCTATGTCCTACGTGGCAAAACCCATTCCCTATATATTGCACTACTTTTGACCAGGGCCTATGTTCACGAAGCGCCTCAGAGTAGGAGAGCTGATCCAGGATCAGTTTGGCCTTTTTATTTAGACCCTGAATAATAAGAGGTGGAACCTGGTCCCAGATCAGCAGAGCTACTCTGAGATGCTTTGTGAATATGTCCATGGGGCTCTGGTCTAGTATGAAGGGAATAGGAGGCCATTTGGGCTCTGGTCTAGTATGTAGGGAATAGGAGGCCATTTGGGCTCTGGTCTAGTATGTAGGGAATAGGAGGCCATTTGGGCTCTGGTCTAGTATGTAGGAAATAGGAGGCCATTTGGGCTCTGGTCTAGTATGTAGGAAATAGGAGGCCATTTGGGCCCATGGGGCTCTGGTCTAGTATGTAGGAAATAGGAGGCCATTTGGGCTCTGGTCTAGTATGTAGGAAATAGGAGGCCATTTG
>NW_024609785.1:147500-170000 GCF_018296145.1 Oncorhynchus tshawytscha
TCTGTCTGTCTCTGAGGAGAGTCTGTCTGTCTGTCTCTGAGGAGAGTCTGTCTGTCTGTCTCTGAGGAGAGTCTATCTGTCTGTCTCTGAGGAGAGTCTGTCTGTCTGCCTGTCTCTGAGGAGAGTCTGTCTGTCTGTCTCTGAGGAGAGTCTGTCTGTCTGTCTGTCTCTGAGGAGAGTCTGTCTGTCTGCCTGTCTCTGAGGAGAGTCCGTCTGTCTGTCTGTCTCTGAGGAGAGTCTGTCTGTCTGTCTCTGAGGAGAGTCTGTCTGTCTGTCTGTCTCTGAGGAGAGTCTGTCTGTCTGTCTGTCTCTGAGGAGAGTCTATCTGTGTCTCAGTCACCATGGACTTCAGACACAGAGATCCCTACATACCTACATAGTCAGTGAGTCAGAGTGTGAGAGTGAACTCAACCCAGCCCGTAGATACCCACATAGTGAGTGAGTCAGAGTGTGTGAGTGAGAGTGAACTCAACCCAGCCCGTAGATACCCACATAGTGAGTGAGTCAGAGTGTGAGAGTGAGAGTGAACTCAACCCAGCCCGTAGATTGCAGATTGTCTGTCAGACAGAGACCAGGGTTGGATACATAGTGAAGAGGATATACCTGTACAACTGGCTGGTGGAGTGATGTAAGAGGAGTAGTGTTCCTGTCCTGTAACTAGTAGTTATATTACTACTGTATAGAGGAGTGTGTTATATCAGTAACTAGTAGTTATATTACTACTGTAAAGAGGAGTGTGTTGTATCAGTAACTAGTAGTTATATTACTACTGTAAAGAGGAGTGTGTTATATCAGTAACTAGTAGTTATATTACTACTGTATAGAGCAGCAGTGTTCCTGTCCTGTAACTAGTAGTTATATTACTACTGTATAGAGGAGTGTGTTATATCAGTAACTAGTAGTTATATTACTACTGTATAGAGGAGTGTGTTATATCAGTAACTAGTAGTTATATTACTACTGTATAGAGGAGTAGTGTTCCTGTCCTGTAACTAGTAGTTATATTACTACTGTATAGAGGAGTGTGTTATATCAGTAACTAGTAGTTATATTACTACTGTATAGAGGAGGGTGTTATATCAGTAACTAGTAGTTATATTACTACTGTATAGAGGAGTGTGTTATATCAGTAACTAGTAGTTATATTACTACTGTATAGAGGAGTGTGTTATATCAGTAACTAGTAGTTATATTACTACTGTATAGAGGAGTGTGTTATATTACTACTGTATAGAGGAGTGTGTTATATCAGTAACTAGTAGTTATATTACTACTGTATAGAGGAGTGTGTTGTGTCAGTCCAGTATCTAACCCTGTTCTGTCTCTCCTGTCTGTAGGACCAGTATGATGGTATTGATAAACACACCCAGTCAGGACTGGATCTGGTGGACCGATATGTGAAGTTTGTGAGAGAACGGACCGAGATAGAACAGAACTACGCCAAGCAACTCAGGTGTCTGTCTGCCTGTTTCTGTCTGACAGAGCAGACACACAGACAGTCTGTCTGTCTGTCTGTCTGTGTGCTCTGTCTGTCTGTCTGTGTGCTCTGTCTGTGTCTCTCTCTTTGTGTGTGTGTTTCTGTGTGTGTGTGTCTCTGTGTGTGTGTGTGTGTCTCGCTCTGTCTGTGTGCTCTGTCTGTGTGCTCTGTCTGTGTCTGTTTTTGTCTGTCTGTCTGTCTGTCTGTCTGTCTGTCTGTCTGTCTGTGTGTCTGTGTGTCTGTGTGTCTGTGTGTCTGTGTGTCTGTGCAGTGTGTCTGTGCAGTGTGTCTGTGTATTTTAATTAGTTGTTAGAATGTAACCCTGACATTCTCTCTTCCTCTCAGAAACCTCTCCAAGAAATACCTTAAACGAGGCAGCAAGGAGGAGCAAGAGTGTGGGTGAGTTGTGTCTGCCTCTCTGTCTGCCTCTCTGTCTGCCTCTCTGTCTGCCTCTCTGTCTGTCTGTGTCTCTCTGTCTCTCTCTGTCTGTGTCTGTCTCTCTGTCTGTGTCTGTCTCTCTGTCTCTGTCTGTGTCCTCTCTCTAATCAGTTAGTGATTATCAGATGAATGCTGTGCTTATCCTTTGTCTCTCGTGTTTGTCTTTATTAGACAGACAGATTTCTTTATCCCACCAATCACATGCAACTCTTTATCCCTGTTTCCTGGAAGTGAACCAATAACATACAACCCTTTACCCCTGTTTCCTGAAGTGAACCAATAACATACAACCCTTTACTGGAAGTGAACCAATAACATACAACCCTTTACCCCTGTTTCCTGGAAGTGAACCAATAACATACAACCCTTTACCCCTGTTTCCTGGAAGTGAACCAATAACATACAACCCTTGAACCCTGTTTCCTGGAGGTGAACCAATCACATTCAAATCAAATGTTATTTGTCACATACACATGGTTAGCAGATGTTGATGCAAGTGTAGCGAAATGCTTGTGCTTCTAGTTCCGACAATGCAGTAATAACCAACGGGTAATTTAACCTAACAATTCCACAACTACAACCTTATACACACAAGTGTAAAGGGATAAAGAATATGTACATAAAGATATATGAATGAGTGATGGTACAGAACGGCATAGGCAAGATGCAGTAGATGATATAGAGTATAGTAAATACATATGAGATGAGTAATGTAGGGTGTGTAAACAAAGTGGCATAGTTTAAAGTGGCTAGAGAGTGGCTATGTTGTCATCTAACTAATCTCTCTCTATCCCTCGGTCTTGTTGCCCCTCCACCTGCAGGTTCACCAATCACCAGTCATTCCAGGACATTGTGAATGAGCTGAATGACTATGCGGGCCAGAGAGAGCTGATAGCAGAGAACATGATGACTGGAATCTGTGTAGAACTCACCAAATACCTTCAGGACCTCAAACAAGAACGCAAAACAGTGAGAGATGGAGGGAGAGATGGAGAGAGGGAGGGAGGGGGGAGAGAGGGAGGGAGGGGGAGAGAGGGAGGGGGAGAGGGAGGGGGAGAGGGGGAGAGATGGAGGAGAGAGAGATGGAGAGGGAGGGAGGGAGAGAGATGGAGAGGGAGGGGGAGAGAGATGGAGAGGGAGGAGGGAGAGGGAGGGAGGGGAGAGGGGGAGGGAGGGGGAGAGGGAGGGGGAGGGAGGGATGGAGAGGGAGGGGGGAGAGATGGAGAGGGAGGGGGGGAGAGAGATGGAGAGGGAGGGGGGAGAGATGGAGAGGGAGGGAGGGAGAGAGAGAGATGGAGAGGGAGGGGGAGTGAGGGAGAGATGGAGAGGGAGAGAGGGAGAGGGGGAGGGGGGAGAGGGAGGGAGGGAGAGATGGAGAGGGAGAGAGGGAGAGGGAGAGGGGGAGGGAGAGAGGGAGGGAGAGATGGAGAGGGGGAGGGGGGGGGAGATGGAGGGGGAGAGATGGATGGGAGGGGAGGGGGAGAGATGGAGGGGAGGGGAGGGGGAGAGATGGAGGGGGAGAGATGGATGGGAGGATGGGGAGGGAGGGGGAGAGATGGAGGGGGGGGAGGGGAGGGGAGGGAGAGGAGGGAGAGGGGAGGGAGGGAGGGAGGGAGGGGGAGAGATGGAGGGGGAGGGAGAGGGGGAGAGATGGAGGGAGGGGGGGAGGGAGAGATGGAGGGAGGGAGGGGGGAGAGGAGGGGGGAGGGAGGGAGGGGGAGGGGGGAGGGAGAGGGAGGGAGGGAGATGTTGGACTCACTTTGATGTTGTCAGGGGGGAACTGGAGATCTCTCTCTCTCCCCAGTAGATGGAGGGATGGGAGGGAGGGAAAGGGCTCAGACAGAACTTGGAGGGATCAGTTTCAAACAGGGAGAGAATGGAGTTTCTGTGTGATTGAGGGGAATAGGTTATAACATAACCCACATGTTGAACTCACTTTGATGTTGTCATGGTTTTGATTCTCTCTCTCCCCCCTGGGATGTCAAAAAGCTCAACAGAACTTGGAGAAATGTTTCAAACCTGGAGTATTGAGTTTCTGTGTGATTGAGGGTGAATATGTTATAAATGTATAACCCACAGTATCCCCACCCTAATAGGGAGCGGGATCATATATAATTGTGCACCCCCCCAGAATTCCCACTCCTAAGTGATTTACATCATATATAAATGTGTTCCCAGTATTCCCACTCCTAATAGACGGGATCATATATAAATGTGTTCCCCAGTATTCCCACTCTAATAGAGAGACAGGATCATATATAAGTGTGTTCCCCAGTGTTCCCACTCCTAATAGAGAGACGGGATCATATATAAATGTGTTCCCCAGTATTCCCACTCTAATAGACGGGATCATATATAAATGTGTTCCCACTCCTAATAGAGAGACAGGATCATATATAAATGTTTTTCCCACTCCTAATAGAGAGACGGGATCATATATAAATGTGTTCCCCAGTGTTCCCACTCCTAATAGAGAGACGGGATCATATATAAATGTGTTCCCCAGTATTCCCACTCCTAATAGAGAGACGGGATCATATATAAATGTGTTCCCAGTATTCCCACTCCTAATAGATAGACGGGATCATATATAAATGTGTTCCCCAGTATTCCCACTCCTAATAGATAGACGGGATCATATATAAATGTGTTCCCCAGTGTTCCATCTCCTAATAGAGAGACAGGATCATATATAAATGTTCCCCAGTATTCCCACTCCTAATAGAGAGACGGGATCATATATAAATGTGTTCCCCAGTATTCCCACTCCTAATAGAGAGACGGGATCATATATAAATGTGTTCCCCAGTATTCCCACTCCTAGTAGAGAGATGGGATCATATATAAATGTGTTCCCCAGTATTCCCACTCCTAATAGATAGACGGGATCATATATAAATGTGTTCCCCAGTATTCCCACTCCTAATAGAGAAATGGGATCATATATAAATGTGTTCCCCAGTGTTCCCACTCCTAAAGAGAGACGGAATCATATATAAATGTGTTCCCAGTATTCCCACTCCTAATAGAGAGACGGGATCATATATAAATGTGTTCCCCAGTATTCCCACTCCTAGTAGAGAGACGGGATTATATATAAATGTGTTCCCAGTATTCCCACTCCTAATAGAGAGACGGGATCATATATAAATGTGTTCCCCAGTATTCCCACTCCTAATAGAGAGACGGGATCATATATAAATGTGTTCCCACTCCTAATAGAGAGACGGGATGTTGTTCTCCCAGTAGTCATATATAAATGTGTTCCCACTCCTAATAGAGAGACGGGATCATATATAAATGTGTTCCCCAGTATTCCCACTCCTAATAGAGAGAAGGATCATATATAAATGTGTTCCCCAGTATTCCCACTCCTAATAGAGAGACGGGATCATATATAAATGTGTTCCCCAGTATTCCCACTCCTAATAGAGAGACGGGATCATATATAAATGTGTTCCCCAGTATTCCCACTCCTAATAGAGAGACGGGATCATATATAAATGTGTTCCCCAGTATTCCCACTCCTAGTAGAGAGACGGGATCATATATAAATGTGTTCCCCAGTATTCCCACTCCTAGTAGAGAGACGGGATCATATATAAATGTAAGCAATGTTTGAAATGATTGTTTTGGTCAGTCTACAAATGATCTGTAAATATGTTATGGCCCTCTGACCGTCCATCTGCTCAGGAAGTAATCGTCCCGTGGCTGAATGCAGTTGATGATCCCCAATAACCCTCACTAAACCAAGTCTGTGTGTGTGTGTGTGTGTGTGTGTGTGTGTGTGTGTGTGTGTGTGTGTGTGTGTGTGTGTGTGTGGTGTGCAGACTAAGAGGCGTTTTGCCAAGGAGTGGGGAGAGGCAGAGAAAGCCACACAACAAGCGGAGAAAATTGAGAACGACACAAACGCTGTGAAAGCAGATGTTGAGAAGGTACACACTCACACAGATCAACGTTCACACCACGTCCCTGTATACCAGTTAATACAGGTGTGTCCAGGTGAAGCAGCATTCGTACCTATATACCAGTTAATACAGGTGTGTGTTCAGGTGAAGCAGCATACGTACCTATATACCAGTTAATACAGGTGTGTGTCCAGGTGAAAGCAGCATACGTACCTGTATACCAGTTAATACAGGTGTGTGTCCAGGTGAAGCAGCATACGTACCTATATACCAGTTAATACAGGTGTGTGTGTGTGTGTCCAGGTGAAACAGCATACGTACCTGTATACCAGTTAATACAGGTGTGTTCAGGTGAAGCAGCATATGTACCTGTATACCAGTTAATACAGGTGTGTGTTCAGGTGAAGCAGCATACGTACCTATATACCAGTTAATACAGGTGTGTGTCCAGGTGAAGCAGCATACGTACCTATATACCAGTTAATACAGGTGTGTGTTCAGGTGAAGCAGCATACGTACCTATATACCAGTTAATACAGGTGTGTGTCCAGGTGAAACAGCATACGTACCTATATACCAGTTAATACAGGTGTGTGTGTTCAGGTGAAGCAGCATACGTACCTATATACCAGTTAATACAGGTGTGTCCAGGTGAAGCAGCATACGTACCTATATACCAGTTAATACAGGTGTGTGTGTGTGTTCAGGTGAAGCAGCATATGTACCTGTATACCAGTTAATACAGTGTGTGTCCAGGTGAAGCAGCATACGTACCTATATACCAGTTAATACAGGTGTGTGTGTGTTCAGGTGAAGCAGCATACGTACCTATATACCAGTTAATACAGGTGTGTGTGTGTCCAGGTGAAACAGCATACGTACCTGTATACCAGTTAATACAGGTGTGTGTCCAGGTGAAGCAGCATACGTACCTATATACCAGTTAATACAGTGTGTGTTCAGGTGAAACAGCATACGTACCTGTATACCAGTTAATACAGGTGTGTGTTCAGGTGAAGCAGCATACGTACCTATATACCAGTTAATACAGGTGTGTGTCCAGGTGAAGCAGCATACGTACCTATATACCAGTTAATACAGGTGTGTGTCCAGGTGAAGCAGCATACGTACCTATATACCAGTTAATACAGGTGTGTGTCCAGGTGAAGCAGCATACGTACCTATATACCAGTTAATACAGGTGTGTGTGTGTTCAGGTGAAGCAGCATACGTACCTATATACCAGTTAATAAAGGTGTGTGTGTGTGTTCAGGTGAAGCAGCATACGTACCTGTATACCAGTTAATACAGGTGTGTGTCCAGGTGAAGCAGCATACGTACCTATATACCAGTTAATACAGGTGTGTGTCCAGGTGAAGCAGCATACGTACCTATATACCAGTTAATACAGGTGTGTGTGTGTTCAGGTGAAGCAGCATACATACCTATATACCAGTTAATAAAGGTGTGTGTGTGTGTGTTCAGGTGAAGCAGCATATGTACCTATATACCAGTTAATTTGTATTTAAAAAAAAAAAAAATTATTTCACCTTTATTTAACCAGGTAGGCTAGTTGAGAACAAGTTCTCATTTACAACTGCGACCTGGCCAAGATAAAGCATAGCAGTGTGAGCAGACAACACAGAGTTACACATGGAATAAACAATTAACAAGTCAATAACACAGTAGAAAACAAAGGGGGAGTCTATATACAATGTGTGCAAAAGGCATGAGGAGGTAGACGAATAGTTACAATTTTGCAGATTAACACTGGAGTGATAAATGATCAGATGGTCATGTACAGGTAGAGATATTGGTGTGCAAAAGAGCAGAAAAGTAAATAAATAAAAACAGTATGGGGATGAGGTAGGTGAAAATGGGTGGGCTATTTACCAATAGACTATGTACAGCTGCAGTGATCGGTTAGCTGCTCAGATAGCTGATGTTTGAAGTTGGTGAGGGAGATAAAAGTCTCCAACTTCAGAATTTTTGCAGCATACGTTCCAGTCACGGGCAGCAGAGTACTGGAACAGGGCCAAATGAGGTGTTGGCTTTAGGATGATCAGTGAGATACACCTGCTGGAGCGCGTGCTACGGATGGGTGTTGCCATCGTGACCAGTGAACTGAGATAAGGCGGAGCTTTACATAGCATGGACTTGTAGATGACCTGGAGCCAGTGGGTCTGGTTCGAATATGAAGCAGGGCCAGCCGACTAGAGCATTAATACAGTGGTGGGTGGTATAAGGTGCTTTAGTGACAAAACGGATGGCACTGTGATATACTGCATCCAGTTTGCTGAGTAGAGTGTTGGAAGCCATTTTGTAGATGACATCGCCGAAGTCAGATTGGTAGGATAGTCAGTTTTACTAGGGTAAGCTTGGCGGCGTGAGTGAAAGGCTTTATTGCGGCATAGAAAGCCGACTCTTGATTTGATTTTTGATTGGAGATGTTTGATATGAGTCTGGAAGGAGAGTTTCAGTCTAGCCAGACACCTAGGTACTTATAGATGTCCACATATTCAAGGTCGGAACCATCCAGGGTGGTGAAGTCGGGCATGCGGGTGCAGGAGGCATACCAGTTGAAAAGCATGCATTTGGTTTTACTAGCGTTTAAGAGCAGTTGGAGGCCACGGAAGGAGTGTTGTATGGCATTGAAGCTTGTTTGGAGGTTGATAGCACAGTGTCCAATGACGGGCCGGAAGTATATAGAATGGTGTCGTCTGCGTAGAGGTGGATCAGGGAATCGCCCGCAGCAAGAGCAACATCATTGATATACACATAGAAAAGAGTCTGCCCGAGAATTGAACCCTGTGGCACCCCGTAGAGACTGCCAGAGGACCGGACAGCATGCCCTCCGATTTGACACACTGAACTCTGTCTGCAAAGTAATTGGTGAACCAGGCAAGGCAGTCATCCGAAAAACCGAGGCTACTGAGTCTAATACATGAGAATATGGTGATTGACAGAGTCGAAAGCCTTGGCAAGGTCGATGAAGACGGCTGCACAGTACTGTCTTTTATCGATGGCGGTTATGATACAGGTTTAGTGTTGAGCGTGACTGAGGTGCACCCGTGACCGGCTCGGAAGCCAGATTGCACAGCGGAGAAGGTACGGTGGGATTCAGATGGTCAGTGACCTGTTTGTTGACTTGGCTTTCGAAGACCTTAGATAGGCAGGGCAGGATGGATATAGGTCTGTAACAGTTTGGGTCCAGGGTGTCTCCCCCTTTGAAGAGGGGATGACTGCGGCAGCTTTCAATCCTTGGGGATCTCAGACGATATGAAAGAGAGGTTGAACAGGCTGGTAATAGGGGTTGACAATGGCGGCGGATAGTTTCAGAAATAGGGGTCCAGATTGTCAAGCCCAGCTGATTTGTACGGGTCCAGGTTTTGCAGCTCTTTCAGAACATCTGCTAACTGGATTTTGGTAAAGGAGAACTTGGAGAGGCTTGGGCGAGGAGCTGCCGGGGGGAGGAGCTGTTGGCCGAGGTTGTAGCCAGGCGGAAGGCATGGCCAGCCTGAGAAATGCTTATTGAAGTTTTCGATAATCATGGATTTATCGGTGAAGACCGTGTTACCTAGCCTCACTGCAGTGGGCAGCTTAATACAGGTGTGTGTTCAGGTGAAGCAGCATGCGTACCTATATACCAGTTAATACAGGTGTGTGTTCAGGTGAAGCAGCATGCGTACCTATATACCAGTTAATACAGGTGTGTGTTCAGGTGAAGCAGCATACGTACCTATATACCAGTTAATAAAGGTGTGTGTTCAGGTGAAGCAGCATACGTACCTATATACCAGTTAATACAGGTGTGTGTTCAGGTGAAGCAGCATACGTACCTATATACCAGTTAATACAGGTGTGTGTTCAGGTGAAGCAGCATACGTACCTATATACCAGTTAATACAGGTGTGTGTTCAGGTGAAGCAGCATACGTACCTATATACCAGTTAATACAGGTGTGTGTTCAGGTGAAGCAGCATACGTACCTGTATACCAGTTAATACAGGTGTGTGTTCAGGTGAAGCAGCATACGTACCTGTATACCAGTTAATACAGGTGTGTGTCCAGGTGAAGCAGCATACGTACCTGTATACCAGTTAATACAGGTGTGTGTTCAGGTGAAACAGCATACGTACCTATATACCAGTTAATACAGGTGTGTGTCCAGGTGAAGCAGCATACGTACCTGTATACCAGTTAATACAGGTGTGTGTTCAGGTGAAGCAGCATACGTACCTATATACCAGTTAATACAGGTGTGTGTTCAGGTGAAGCAGCATACGTACCTGTATACCAGTTAATACAGGTGTGTGTTCAGGTGAAGCAGCATACGTACCTATATACCAGTTAATACAGGTGTGTGTTCAGGTGAAGCAGCATACGTACCTGTATACCAGTTAATACAGGTGTGTGTTCAGGTGAAGCAGCATACGTACCTGTATACCAGTTAATACAGGTGTGTGTCCAGGTGAAGCAGCATGCGTACCTATATACCAGTTAATACAGGTGTGTGTTCAGGTGAAGCAGCATACGTACCTATATACCAGTTAATACAGGTGTGTGTCCAGGTGAAGCAGCATACGTACCTATATACCAGTTAATACAGGTGTGTGTTCAGGTGAAGCAGCATACGTACCTATATACCAGTTAATACAGGTGTGTGTTCAGGTGAAGCAGCATACGTACCTATATACCAGTTAATACAGGTGTGTGTCCAGGTGAAGCAGCATACGTACCTGTATACCAGTTAATACAGGTGTGTGTCCAGGTGAAACAGCATACGTACCTATATACCAGTTAATACAGGTGTGTGTTCAGGTGAAGCAGCATACGTACCTATATACCAGTTAATACAGGTGTGTGTGTCCAGGTGAAGCAGCATGCCCATGTGAAGACACACACAGCGGAGGAGTGCAGGAACGACTATGCCGCCCAGCTCCAGAAATACAACAAGGAACAGAACACCTTCTACTACACAGAGATACCGCAGCTGTTTAATGTAACACACTTTACTTACTGATTTACTTACGTTGTGTGTGTGTGTGTGTGTGAGATATATATATATATATATATATATATATATATATACACAGTTTAAGTCGGAAGTTTAAACACACTTAGGTTGGAGTCATTAAATCTTGTTTTTCAACCACTCCATGTTGGAAAAATGAATTGTGTCGTTGCACAAAGTAGATGTCCTAACCGACTTGACAAAACTATAGTTTGTTAACGAGAATTAACAAACTATAGTTTTGTCAAGTCGGTTAGGACATCTACTTTGTGCATGACACAAGTTATTTTTCCAACATTTGTGTTTACAGACAGATTATTTCACTTATAAGTCACTGTATCACAATTCCAGTGGCTCAGAAGTTTATATACATTAAGTTGACTGTGCCTTTAAACAGCTTGGAAGATTCCAGAAAATGATGTCATGGCTTTAGAAGCTTCTGATAGGCTAATTGACATCATTTGAGTCAATAGGAGGTGTACCTGTGGATGCATTTCAAGGCCTACTTTCAAACTCAGTGCCTCTTTGCTTGACATCATGGGAAAATCTAAAGAAATCAGCCAAGACCTCAGAAAAACAATTGTAGACCTCCACCTCTGGTTCATCATTGGGATGAAGGTACCACGTTAATCTGTACAAACAAACGCCATGGGACCACGCAGCCGTCATACCACTCATGAAGGAGACACGTTCTGTCTCCTAGAAATGAACGTACTTTGGTGCGAACAGTGCAAATCAATCCCAGAACAACAGCAAAGGACCTTGTGAAGATGCTGGAGGAAACAGGTACAAAAGTATCTATATCCACAGTAAAACGAGTCCTATATCGACAGAACCTGAAAGGCCGCTCAGCAAGGAAGAAGCCACTGCTCCAAAACCATCATAAAAAAGCCAGACTACGGTTTGCAACTGCACATGGGGACAAAGATCGTACTTTTTGGAGAAATGTCCTCTGGTCTGATGAAAGGAAAATAGAACTGTTTGGCCATAATGACCATCGTTATGTTTGGAGGAAGAAGGGGAGGCTTGCAAGCCGAAGAACACCATCCCGTGAACACGGGGTGGCAGCATCATGTTGTGGGGGTGCTTTGCTGCAGGAGGGACTGGTGCACTTCACAAAATAGATGGCATCATTAGGCAGGAAAACTATGTGGATATATTGAAACAACATCTCAAGACATCAGTCAGGAAGTGAAAGCTTGGTTGCAAATGGGTCTTCCAAATGGACAATGACCCCAAGCATACTTCCAAAGTTGTGTCAAAATGGCTTAAGGACAACAAAGTCAAGGTATTGGATTGGCCATCACAAAGCCCTGACCTCAATCCTATAGAACATTTGTGGGCAGAACTGAAAAAGCGTGTGCGAGCAAGGAGGCCTACAAACCTGACTCAGTTACACCAGCTCTGTCAGGAGGAATGGGCCAAAATTCACCCAACTTATTGTGGGAAGCTTGTGGAAGGCTACCCGAAACGTTTGACCCAAGTTAAACAATTTAAAGGCAATGCTACCAAATACAAATTCAGTGTATATAAACTTCTGACCCACTGGGAATGTGATGAAAGAAATTAAAGCTGAAATAAATAATTCTCTCTACTATTTTTCAGACATTTCACATTCCTAAAATAAAGTGGTGATCCTAACTGAACTAAGACAGGGAATTTTTACTAGGATTAAATGTCAGGAATTGTGAAAAACCTAAGTTTAAATGTAATTGGCTAAAGTGTATGTAAACTTCCGATTTCAACTGTATATACACTGTATACACAGTACCAGTCAAAGGTTTGGACACAAACTCATTCAAGGGTTTTTCTTAATATTGACTATTTTCTATATTGTAGAATAATAGTGAAGACATCAAAGCTCTGAAATAACACATGGAATCATGTAGGATCCAAAAAAGTTATCAAAATATATTTTATATTTGAGATTCTTCAAAGTAGCCACCCTTTGCCTTGATGACAGCTTTGCACACTCTTTTGGAAATCTCTCAACCAGCTTCATGTGGAATGCTTTTTCAACAGTCTTGATGGAGTTCCCACGTATGCTGAGCACTTGTTGGCTGCTTTTCCTTCACTCTGCGGTCCAACTCATCCCAAACCATCTCAATTGGGTTGAGGTCGAGTGATTTGTGGAGACCAGGTCATCTGATGCAGCACTCCATCACTCTCCTTGGTCAAATAGCCCTTACACAGCCTGGAGGTGTGTTGGGTCATTGTCCTGTTGAAAAACAAATGATTGTCCCACTAAGCGCAGAATGATGTGGTAGCCATGATGGTTAAGTGTGCCTTTTTGAATTCTAAATAAATCACTAACAGTGTCACCAGCAAAGCACACCATCACACCTCCTCCTCCATGCTTCACGGTGGGAACCACACATACAGAGATCATCCGTTCACCTACTCTGCGTCTCACAAATGCACAGCGGTTGGAAACAACATCTCAAATTTAGACTCATCAGACCAGAGGACAGATTTCCACTGGTCGAATGTCTATTGCTCGTGTTTCTTGGCCCAAGCCAGTCTCTTCTTCTTATTGGTGTCCTTCAGTAGTGGTTTCTTGGCAGCCATTCAGCCATGAAGGCCTGATTCACACAGTCTCCTCTGAACAGTTTATGTTGAAATGTGTCTGTTACTTGAACACTGTGAAGCATTTATTTGGGCTGCAATTTCTGAGGCTGGTAACTCTAATGAACTTATCCTCTGCAGCAGAGGTAACTCTGGGTATTCCTTTCCTGTGGCTGTCCTCATGAGAGCCAGTTTCATCATAGCTCTTGATGGTTTTTTTGACTGCACTTGAAGAAACTTTCAAAGTTGTTGACATTTTCCAGATCGACTGACCTTTATGTCTTAAAGTAACGATAGGCTGTCGTTTCTCTTTGCTAATTTGAGCTGTTCTTGCCATTATATGGACTTGGTCTTTTACCAAATCTTCTGTATACCACCCCTACCTTGTCACAGCAGAACTGATTGTCTCAAATGCATCAAGAAGGAAAGAAATTCCACAAATTAACTTCTAACAAGGCACACCTGTTAATTGAAATGCATTCCAGGTGACTACCTCATGAAGCTGGTTGAGAGAATGCCAAGAGTGTGTAAAGCTGTCATCAAGGCAAAGGGTGGCTACTTTGAAGAATCTCAAATATAAACAGAAAATAGTAAAAAATAAAGAAACCCTGGAATGTCCAAACTGTTGACTGGTACTGTAATGTGTGTGTGTGTGGTGTGTGTGGATGTGTTTAACTATACTTGTGGGGACCAGAAGTCTCTACTAGAATAGTAAACAAACAAACATTAGATCCAACTGGGGACATTTTGTTAGTCTAGGGGTTTAGGGTTAAGGTTGGAATTAGGGTTAGGCGCTAGGCTTTAAGGATAGGTTTAATTTAGGGGTTAGCGAAAATATAATTTTGAATGGGACTGAATTTTGTGTCCCCTCAAGGTCAGTTATACAGGACTGTTTTTTTTGTGTGTGTGTGTGTGTATATATAATGTGTGTGTGTGTGTATATAATGTGTGTGTGTGTGTATATAATGTGTGTGTGTGTAGAAGCTGCAGGATATGGATGAGCGGCGTACCAGATGCTAGGCAGAGGTGTGTGTGTGTGTGTGTGTATATAATGTGTGTGTATATAATGTGTGTGTGTGTGTGTGTGTGTGTGTGTGTGTGTGTGTGTGTGTGTATAATGTGTGTGTGTGTGTGTATATAATGTGTGTGTGTGTGTGTATATAATGTGTGTGTGTGTGTGTATATAATGTGTGTGTGTGTGTGTATATATGTGTGTGTGTGTGTGTGTGTGTGTGTGTATATAGTGTGTGTGTGTGTGTGTGTGTATATAATGTGTGTGTGTGTGTGTGTGTGTGTATATAATGTGTGTGTGTGTGTATAGAAGCTGCAGGATATGGATGAGCGGCGTACCAGATGCTAGGCAGAGGTGTGTGTGTGTGTGTGTATATAATGTGTGTGTGTGTATATAATGTGTGTGTGTGTGTGTGTGTGTGTGTAGAAGCTGCAGGATATGGATGAGCGGCGTACCAGATGCTAGGCAGAGGTGTGTGTGTGTGTGTGTGTGTGTGTGTGTGTATATAATGTGTGTGTATATAATGTGTGTGTGTAGAAGCTGCAGGATATGGATGAGCGGCGTATCAGGTGCTTGGCAGAGGGCTACAGTCAGTTTGCTGAGGTAGAGAAGAAGGTTTTACCCATCATCACTAAATGTCTGGACGGGATCAGTATGGCAGGGCGGAACACCAACGGCAAACAGGTGAGAACACACACGCAAGCACGCATACACACCCCAACACACACACACCAACACACACACACACACGGATGCTAACACACACTGAAGCAAGCATGCATACACACACCAACACACACCCCAACACACACACACACACACCAACACACACACACCGATGCAAGCACACATACACACACCAACACACACACACACACACAGGTGCTAACACACACGGATGCAAGCATGCATACACACACAACAACACACACACACACACTCTCACTTGCCATGTCCTGTGTGTCTTTCAGGACTCCTTGCGGTTTATAGAACAACACAAGTCAGGTTTTGAGCGACCGGCTGAAGTGGACTTTGAAGACTACAGCCAAGGTATCAAACCAGCCTCCTCAGACGCCAACCTCAACCAACCTAAAATACGCACTAAACTGTGGCCCTTCAGTCACAAGAAAACCAAGGTATGTACCCTTCACACTACACCCTACACACTAACCTACGTCAGACACCAGCCTCAACCAACCTAAAATACGCACTAAACTATGGCCCTTCAGCCACAAGAACAAGGTATATACTAGCACCCTGAACACTACACTGTACACCTGCAACAGAGTCATTTTTTGGGGCCCCAAAAAGTTTTTGTTTTAACAAAATGGGAATAGAATATAACATTTGTAAAAGAAATTATTGACTGCAAATGACCAGGAATTATGTAAAACAATGTTTAAATTCAGGAAATCTGTTCCAAAGTATTCCTGCAAATAATCAAGGGATGAAATTATTATTGTTATTTTCAATCCAGTCTTACTGGGGGACGGTCTCTTCTCTGTCTTACTGGGGGACGGTCTCTTCTCTGTCTTACTGGGGGACGGTCTCTTCTCTGTCTTACTGGGGGACGGTCTCTTCTCTGTCTTACTGGGGGACGGTCTCTTCTCTGTCTTACTGGGGGACGGTCTCTTCTCTGTCTTACTGGGGGACGGTCTCTTCTCTGTCTTACTGGGGGACGGTCTCTTCTCTGCCTTACTGGGGGACGGTCTCTTCTCTGCCTTACTGGGGGACGGTCTCTTCTCTGTCTTACTGGGGGACGGTCTCTTCTCTGTCTTACTGGGGGACGGTCTCTTCTCTGTCTTACTGGGGGACGGTCTCTTCTCTGTCTTACTGGGGGACGGTCTCTTCTCTGCCTTACTGGGGGACGGTCTCTTCTCTGTCTTACTGGGGGACGGTCTCTTCTCTGTCTTACTGGGGGACGGTCTCTTCTCTGTCTTACTGGGGGACGGTCTCTTCTCTGCCTTACTGGGGGACGGTCTCTTCTCTGCCTTACTGGGGGACGGTCTCTTCTCTGTCTTACTGGGGGACGGTCTCTTCTCTGTCTTACTGGGGGACGGTCTCTTCTCTGTCTTACTGGGGGACGGTCTCTTCTCTGTCTTACTGGGGGACGGTCTCTTCTCTGTCTTACTGGGGACGGTCTCTTCTCTGCCTTACTGCCCTCCTGTCCTCTACCCATCTCTCTTCTCTTTCGTCTCCCTCCTGTCCTCTACCCATCTCTCTTCTCTTTCGTCTCCCTCCTGTCCTCTACCCATCTCTCTTCTCTTTCGTCTCCCTCCTGTCCTCTACCCATCTCTCTTCTCTTCCTCTGTCATTGGGCTACAGCATTCTGTTCATCCTTCATCTCTATCATTGGAAAAGCCTGGTCAGGGGCATGGATAGTTCTTAGTGTTGGGTAATCAGACCCTCCTCTATACACAGGCACATTCCACACCTCTCTGCTCCCCTCTATAGAATAGTTCTGCGTGTTGGTTAATCAGACCCCCCTCTATACAGAGGCACATTCCACACCTCTCTGCTCCCCTCTTACACCTGAGGGGCCAATTCTAGCGATGTCTCTTTCTCTCTCAATTCAAAGAGCTCTCTCTCTGTGTGTGTGTGTGTGTGTGTGTGTGTGTGTAATGATTCTATGTCTCTACATAGTGTTTCTTCAGGGTATTTTCTTCTCTTTTCTCATAGCCTTAATCCTCTTTGTTTTTCTTTATGGTGTCTCTCTCCTTCTCCAGTGGTTTTCTCATAGCCTTAATCCTCTTTGTTTTTCTTTATGGTGTCTCTCTCTCCTCCAGTGGTTTTCTCCTTTCCCACCTTGTCTTCCTCCTTTTCCTCATCCTTCCCTCCCCAGGTCTCATAACCCTCTATCTCTGCCCCCTCCCCCTAACCCCTTCCCCCTCTCTAAGCTGGGTCGCGCCCCTCTCTCTTTCTGCCTGAGAGAGTTTAACCGTTCTGTCAAACCTCGCCTTGCTACCTTCAGGGCTCTGCACAGACCGGTGAGTCTCCCTAGATCTGAGGACAGTTTGGTGTTTCCCAAACTGTCCTAGGTTAGGATTGTAGGAGGATAATCTGGTCCTGGATCAGTGGTTAGGTTAGTATCTAATGATTCAGGTTAGGATTGTAGGAGGGTAATCTGGTCCTAGATCAGTGCTTAGATTAGTATCTAATGGATCCGGTTAGGATTATGGGAGGAACACTGATCGGGGACCAGTTTATTGGGTAACCAGCATACTCAGGTGAGTCACAGGGGTCCAAGGTTCCAACAACAGAGACTGATTGGCTAGATCAGGGCTGCCCAATTCTGTTCCTGGAGGGCCCAAACACTTCTTGTTTTTGTTTCTACCTGGTACTTAATTACACTCACCTGGTGTCCAAGGTCTGAATTAGTCCCTAATTAGGAGGAGGGGATGAAAACCAGAAGTGTTTGGGCCCTCCAGGACCAGGATTGGACAGCCCTGGGCTAGATGGACAGGTAAGCCCAATGCTGATTGGTGGATGAGGACATTTTGTTGTATTGTGACAAACGTGTGTATTGTGTGTTTCTGTTTATCTATGTGTGTGTGTGTGTCTCACGATGAGTGTCCATCCTTCTCAAGTTCCAGAGGATAAATGCTGACAAGCACATGGTAACACTTCCTATGGTTACGGTTTAGAACAGGGTTTCTATGGTTACATTAATCTGTTTTTCCGGTTTAGATCAGGGTTTCTATGGTTACGGTTAGATGTTATCCAGTCAGTACTCTGGAGGTGTTGAGAGGACAAAGATAACAACCAGCAGTGCTGTGGACCTCAACGTCTGGGGTGCGTCCCAATAATATCTCCTGTCTCCTGAAGTGTGCACTTGTTCACTACATCTCACAAATGTTAAAGCGTTAGATTGGTGGAGACGTGGGGGAGACGTGGTAGTTATTACAGTGTTAGATTGGGGGAGACGTGGGCTAGTTATTACAGCGTTAGATTGGGGGAGACGTGGGCTAGTTATTACAGCATTAGATTGGGGGAGACGTGGGCTAGTTATTACAGCGTTAGATTGGGGGAGACGTGGGCTAGTTATTACAGTGTTAGATTGGGGGAGACGTGGGCTAGTTATTACAGCGTTAGATTGGGGGAGACGTGGGCTAGTTATTACAGCGTTAGATTGGGGGAGACGTGGGCTAGTTATTACAGCGTTAGATTGGGGGAGACGTGGGCTAGTTATTACAGTGTTAGATTGGGGGAGACGTGGGGGAGACGTGGTAGTTATTACAGCGTTAGATTGGGGGAGACGTGGGCTAGTTATTACAGCGTTAGATTGGGGGAGACGTGGGCTAGTTATTACAGTGTTAGATTGGGGAGACGTGGGGGAGACGTGGTAGTTATTACAGCGTTAGATTGGGGGAGACGTGGGCTAGTTATTACAGTGTTAGATTGGAGGAGACGTGGGCTAGTTATTACAGTGTTAGATTGGGGGAGACGTGGGCTAGTTATTACAGTGTTAGATTGGGGGAGACGTGGGCTAGTTATTACAGCGTTAGATTGGGGGAGACGTGGGCTAGTTATTACAGCGTTAGATTGGGGGAGACGTGGGCTAGTTATTACAGTGTTAGATTGGGGGAGATGTGGGGGAGACGTGGGCTAGTTATCACAGCGTTAGATGGGGGAGACGTGGGCTAGTTATTACAGCGTTAGATGGGGAGACGCGGGCTAGTTATTACAGCATTAGATTGGGGGAGACGTAGGCTAGTTATTACAGTGTTAGATTGGGGAGACGTGGGGAGACGTGGTAGTTATTACAGTGTTAGATTGGGGGAGACGTGGGCTAGTTATTACAGCGTTAGATTGGGGGAGACGTGGTAGTTATTACAGTGTTAGATTGGGGGAGACGTGGGCTAGTTATTACAGCGTTAGATTGGAGGAGACGTGGGCTAGTTATTACAGTGTTAGATTGGGGGAGACGTGGGCTAGTTATTACAGTGTTAGATTGGGGGAGACGTGGGCTAGTTATTACAGTGTTAGATTGGGGGAGACGTGGGCTAGTTATTACAGCGTTAGATTGGAGGAGACGTGGGCTAGTTATTACAGTGTTAGATTGGGGGAGACGTGGGCTAGTTATTACAGCGTTAGATTGGGGGAGACGTGGGCTAGTTATTACAGTGTTAGATTGGGGGAGACGTGGGCTAGTTATTACAGTGTTAGATTGGGGGAAACGTGGGCTAGTTATTACAGTGTTAGATTGGGGGAGACGTGGGCTAGTTATTACAGTGTTAGATGGGGGAGACGTGGTAGTTATTACAGTGTTAGATTGGGGGAGACGTGGGCTAGTTATTACAGCGTTAGATTGGAGGAGACGTGGGCTAGTTATTACAGTGTTAGATTGGGGGAGACGTGGGCTAGTTATTACAGTGTTAGATTGGGGGAGACGTGGGCTAGTTATTACAGTGTTAGTTTGGGGGAGACGCGGGCTAGTTATTACAGCCTTAGATTGGGGGAGACGCGGGCTAGTTATTACAGCCTTAGATTGGGGGAGACGCGGGCTAGTTATTACAGCCTTAGATTGGGGGAGACGCGGGCTAGTTATTACAGCCTTAGATTGGGGGAGACGCGCTGGCTAGTTATTACAGCCTTAGATTGGGGGAGACGCGGGCTAGTTATTACAGCCTTAGATTGGGGGAGACGCGGGCTAGTTATTACAGCCTTAGATTGGGGGAGACGCGGGCTAGTTATTACAGCCTTAGATTGGGGGAGACGCGGGCTAGTTATTACAGCCTTAGATTGGGGGAGACGCGGGCTAGTTATTACAGCCTTAGATTGGGGGAGACGCGGGCTAGTTATTACAGCCTTAGGGGGGGAGACGCGGGCTAGTTATTACAGCCTTAGATTGGGGGAGACGAGGGCTAGTTATTACAGCCTTAGATTGGGGGAGACGCGGGCTAGTTATTACAGCCTTAGATTGGGGGAGACGCGGGCTAGTTATTACAGTGTTAGATTGGGGGAGACGCGGGCTAGTTATTACAGTGTTAGATTGGGGGAGACGCGGGCTAGTTATTACAGTGTTAGATTGGGGGAGACGTGGGCTAGTTATTACAGCGTTAGATTGGGGGAGATGTGGGGGAGACGTGGGCTAGTTATCACAGCGTTAGATTGGAGGAGACGTGGGCTAGTTATTACAGCCTTAGATTGGGGGAGACGCGGGCTAGTTATTACAGCCTTAGATTGGGGGAGACGCGGGCTAGTTATTACAGCTTAGATTGGGGGAGACGCGGGCTAGTTATTACAGCGTTAGATTGGGGGAGACGCGGGCTAGTTATTACAGCCTTAGATTGGGGGAGACGCGGGCTAGTTATTACAGCCTTAGATTGGGGGAGACGCGGGCTAGTTATTACAGCCTTAGATTGGGGGAGACGCGGGCTAGTTATTACAGCCTTAGATTGGGGGAGACGCGGGCTAGTTATTACAGCCTTAGATTGGGGGAGACGCGGGCTAGTTATTACAGCCTTAGATTGGGGGAGACGCGGGCTAGTTATTACAGCCTTAGATTGGGGGAGACGCGGGCTAGTTATTACAGCCTTAGATTGGGGGAGACGCGGGCTGTTATTACAGCCTTAGATTGGGGGAGACGCGGGCTAGTTATTACAGCCTTAGATTGGGGGAGACGCGGGCTAGTTATTACAGTGTTAGATTGGGGGAGACGCGGGCTAGTTATTACAGTGTTAGATTGGGGGAGACGTGGGCTAGTTATTACAGTGTTAGATTGGGGGGAGACGTGGGCTAGTTATTACAGCGTTAGATTGGGGGAGATGTGGGGGAGACGTGGGCTAGTTATCACAGCGTTAGATTGGAGGAGACGTGGGCTAGTTATTACAGTGTTAGATTGGGGGAGAGCGGGCTAGTTATTACAGTGTTAGATTGGGGGAGACGCGGGCTAGTTATTACAGCCTTAGATTGGGGGAGACGCGGGCTAGTTATTACAGCGTTAGATTGGGGGAGACGTGGGCTAGTTATTACAGCGTTAGATTGGGGGAGACGCGGGCTAGTTATTACAGTGTTAGATTGGGGGAGACGCGGGCTAGTTATTACAGCGTTAGATTGGGGGAGACGCGGGCTAGTTATTACAGTGTTAGATTGGGGGAGACGCGGGCAGTTATTACAGTGTTAGATTGGGGGAGACGTGGGCTAGTTATTACAGCGTTAGATTGGGGGAGACGTGGGCTAGTTATTACAGCGTTAGATTGGGGGAGACGTGGGCTAGTTATTACAGTGTTAGATTGGGGGAGACGCGGGCTAGTTATTACAGTGTTAGATTGGGGGAGACGCGGGCTAGTTATTACAGTGTTAGATTGGGGGAGACGTGGGCTAGTTATTACAGCGTTAGA
Source organism: Oncorhynchus tshawytscha (assembly GCF_018296145.1). Classification (NCBI taxonomy): domain Eukaryota; kingdom Metazoa; phylum Chordata; class Actinopteri; order Salmoniformes; family Salmonidae; genus Oncorhynchus; species Oncorhynchus tshawytscha. The sequence continues at coordinate 169,258 of NW_024609785.1, forward strand.
TTGGGGGAGACGTGGGCTAGTTATTACAGCGTTAGATTGGGGGAGACGCGGGCTAGTTATTACAGCGTTAGATTGGGGGAGACGCGGGCTAGTTATTACAGTGTTAGATTGGGGGAGACGCGGGCTAGTTATTACAGTGTTAGATTGGGGGAGACGCGGGCTAGTTATTACAGTGTTAGATTGGGGGAGACGTGGGCTAGTTATTACAGTGTTAGATTGGGGGAGACGCGGGCTAGTTATTACAGCGTTAGATTGGGGAGACGCGGGCTAGTTATTACAGCGTTAGATTGGGGGAGACGTGGGGGAGACGTGGTAGTTATTACAGTGTTAGATTGGGGAGACGCGGGCTAGTTATTACAGTGTTAGATTGGGGGAGACGCGGGCTAGTTATTACAGTGTTAGATTGGGGGAGACGTGGGCTAGTTATTACAGCCTTAGATTGGGGGAGACGCGGGCTAGTTATTACAGCCTTAGATTGGGGGAGACGCGGGCTAGTTATTACAGCCTTAGGGGGGAGACGCGGGCTAGTTATTACAGCGTTAGATTGGGGGAGACGCGGGCTAGTTATTACAGCCTTAGATTGGGGGAGACGCGGGCTAGTTATTACAGCCTTAGATTGGGGGAGACGCAGTTATTACAGCCTTAGATTGGGGGGAGACGCGGGAGTTATTACAGCCTTAGATTGGGGGAGACGCGGGCTAGTTATTACAGCCTTAGATTGGGGGAGACGCGGGCTAGTTATT
>NW_024609785.1:177500-207500 GCF_018296145.1 Oncorhynchus tshawytscha
TGTGTGTTTATATAATGTGTGTGTGTTTATATAATGTGTGTGTGTTTATATAATGTCTGTGTGTTTATATAATGTCTATGTGTTAATATAATGTCTATATGTGTTAATATAGTATGTCTGTGTGTTTATATAATGTCTGTGTGTTTATATAATGTCTGTGTGTTTATATAATGTCTGTGTGTTTATATAATGTCTGTGTGTTTATATAATGTCTGTGTGTTTATATAATGTGTGTGTGTTTATATAGTGTGTGTGTGTTTATATAATGTCTATATGTGTTTATATAATGTGTGTGTGTTTATATAATGTCTGTATGTGTTTATATAATGTCTGTATGTGTTTATATAATGTCTGTGTGTTTATATAATGTCTGTATGTGTTTATATAATGTCTGTGTGTTTATATAATGTCTGTGTGTTTATATAATGTCTGTGTGTTTATATAATGTCTGTGTGTTTATATAATGTCTATATGTGTTTATATAATGTCTGTGTTTATATAATGTGTGTGTGTTTATATAATGTCTGTGTGTTTATATAATGTCTGTGTGTTTATATAATGTGTGTGTGTTTATATAATGTCTGTGTGTTTATATAATGTCTGTGTGTTTATATAATGTGTGTGTTTATATAATGTCTGTGTGTTTATATAATGTGTGTGTGTTTATATAATGTCTGTGTGTTATATATGTGTGTGTGTGTTTATATAATGTCTATGTGTTTATATAATGTCTATATGTGTTTATATAATGTCTATGTGTGTTTATATAATGTCTATGTGTGTTTATATAATGTCTGTATGTGTTTATATAATGTCTATATGTGTTTATATAATGTCTATATGTGTTTATATAATGTCTATATGTGTTTATATAATGTCTGTATGTGTTTATATAATGTCTGTATGTGTTTATATAATGTCTATATGTGTTTATATAATGTCTATATGTGTTTATATAATGTGTGTGTTTATATAATGTGTGTGTGTTTATATAATGTGTGTGTGTTTATATAATGTCTGTATGTGTTTATATAATGTCTGTATGTGTTTATATAATGTCTGTGTGTTTATATAATGTCTGTGTGTGTTTATATAATGTCTGTGTGTTTATATAATGTCTGTGTGTTTATATAATGTCTGTGTGTTTATATAATGTCTGTGTGTTTATATAATGTGTGTGTGTTTATATAATGTCTGTGTGTTTATATAATGTGTGTGTGTTTATATAATGTCTGTATGTGTTTATATAATGTGTGTGTGTTTATATAATGTCTATGTGTTAATATAGTGTGTGTGTGTTTATATAATGTCTATATGTGTTTATATAATGTGTGTGTTTATATAATGTGTGTGTTTATATAATGTGTGTGTTTATATAATGTCTATATGTGTTTATATAATGTCTATATGTGTTTATATAATGTGTGTGTGTTTATATAATGTGTGTGTTTATATAATGTGTGTGTGTTTATATAATGTCTGTATGTGTTTATATAATGTCTATATGTGTTTATATAATGTCTATATGTGTTTATATAATGTGTGTGTTTATATAATGTGTGTGTGTTTATATAATGTGTGTGTGTTTATATAATGTGTGTGTGTTTATATAATGTCTATGTGTTAATATAGTGTGTGTGTGTTTATATAATGTCTATATGTGTTTATATAATGTCTATATGTGTTTATATAATGTCTATATGTGTTTATATAATGTGTGTGTGTTTATATAATGTGTGTGTGTTTATATAATGTCTGTGTGTTTATATAATGTCTGTGTGTTTATATAATGTGTGTGTGTTTATATAATGTGTGTGTGTTTATATAATGTCTGTATGTGTTTATATAATGTCTGTATGTGTTTATATAATGTCTATATGTGTTTATATAATGTCTATATGTGTTTATATAATGTCTATATGTGTTTATATAATGTCTGTATGTGTTTATATAATGTCTATATGTGTTTATATAATGTCTATATGTGTTTATATAATGTCTATATGTGTTTATATAATGTCTGTATGTGTTTATATAATGTCTATATGTGTTTATATAATGTGTGTGTTTATATAATGTGTGTGTGTTTATATAATGTCTGTATGTGTTTATATAATGTCTATATGTGTTTATATAATGTCTGTGTTTATATAATGTCTGTGTGTTTATATAATGTCTATATGTGTTTATATAATGTCTGTGTGTTTATATAATGTCTGTGTGTTTATATAATGTCTGTGTGTGTTTATATAATGTGTGTGTGTTTATATAATGTCTGTGTGTTTATATAATGTCTGTGTGTTTATATAATGTGTGTGTTTATATAATGTGTGTGTGTTTATATAATGTCTGTATGTGTTTATATAATGTCTATATGTGTTTATATAATGTGTGTGTGTTTATATAATGTCTATATGTGTTAATATAGTGTGTGTGTGTTTATATAATGTCTATATGTGTTTATATAATGTGTGTGTTTATATAATGTGTGTGTGTTTATATAATGTGTGTGTTTATATAATGTGTGTGTGTTTATATAATGTCTATATGTGTTTATATAATGTGTGTGTGTTTATATAATGTGTGTGTGTGTGTGTGTGTGTTTATATAATGTCTGTGTGTTAATATAGTGTGTGTGTGTGTTAATATAATGTGTGTGTTTATATAAAATCTATATGTGTTTATATAATGTCTGTGTGTTTATATAATGTCTGTGTGTTTATATAATGTCTGTGTGTTTATATAATGTCTATATGTGTTAATATAATGTGTGTGTGTGTTTATATAATGTCTATGTGTTAATATAGTGTGTGTGTGTTTATATAATGTGTGTGTTTATATAATGTGTGTGTGTTTATATAATGTCTATGTGTTAATATAATGTGTGTGTGTGTGTGTGTGTCTCTGTCTTCAGTTCCATGTCAGCTGATCCGTCTCAGAACATCTACTCAGAGTTTGATGAAGACTTTGATGAAGATGTGGAGACTCCTATAGGAAAGGCTACTGCCCTCTACACCTTCCAAGGTACACACACACCATCATCACACACACACCATCACACACACCACACCATCACACAAACCATCACACACACCATCACACCATCGCACACACATCACACACACGCACACCATCACACACACGCACACCATCACACACACACCATCATCACGCACACCATCACACACACACACCATCACACACGCACACCATCACCATCACGCATCACACATCACCACACACACGCACACCACACCATCACACACGCACACCATCACACACCATCACACACATCACCATCACACGCACACCATCACACACGCACACCATCACACACGCTCACCATCACACACGCTCACCATCACACACGCTCACCATCACACACGCACACCATCACACACACGCACACCACACACACTCACCATCACACACGCATCACACACACCATCACACACGCTCACCATCACACACGCCATCACCATCACACACGCTCACCATCACACACGCACACCATCACACACGCACACCATCACACACGCACACCATCACACACGCCATCACACACACATCACACATCACCATCCCACACACATCACACCATCACACACACATCACACCATCACACCATCACACATACGCCATCACACACACCAGGGTCCAGTAGGGAACAGTGTCTATAACTAGTGTGTGTCTCCAGGGTCCAGTAGGGAACAGTGTCTATAACTAGTGTGTGTCTCCAGGGTCCAGTCAGGGGACAGTGTCTATAACTAGTGTGTGTGTGTCTCCAGGGTCCAGTAGGGGACAGTGTCTATAACTAGTGTGTGTGTGTCTCCAGGGTCCAGTCAGGGGACAGTGTCTATAACAGAAGGCGAGCAGCTCAGTGTGATGGAGAGTGATAAAGGAGATGGATGGATGAGGATTCTACGAGCCAACGGAGACGAAGGATACATCCCCTCATCCTACGTCAAATTCTAGACAATAACACACACATGCACACACACACACACACACATGGATACACCGATTTAACACACACACGGACGGACAGACACACACTCCTTTCAGCCAAGGACTTCCATTCTGTGTGTTTAAGCAGTACCACCCCTTCATCTCTCTCTCTACCTCTCTCCCACTCTCTCTCTACCTCTCTCCCACTCTCTCTCTCTCTCTCTCTCACTCTCTCTACCTCTCTCACTCTCTCTCTACCTCTTCCTCTCTCTCTACCTCTTCCTCTCTCTCTACCTCTCTCTCTCTCTCTCTACCTCTCTCTCACTCTCTCTACCTCTCTCTACCTCTCTCCACCCCTCCTCCTCTCCCTCCACCCCTCTCTCCCAGTCCCATTCCTCTCTCCCTATACTTACCTAATCACAGATCATTAGTTGCCATGACATTGTGATTGTTTTTATATTAAATGACTGCTATCCTAGTTATCAGATTTGGATGAAATTGTTATCAGCTGGATGGTGAAGCCACTATTTTATGGACCTGCGTCCCAAACACCACCCTGTTTCCTATATAGTGTACTTGTTTGTCACATGTTCTCTCATCAGAAGAGTGGTTAGATCCCAAATGATACCCTATACAGAACACTACTGTTGATCAGGGCCCTATTCCCTATATAGTGCACTACTATAGACCAGAGCCCTATTCCCTATAGAGAACACTACTATAGACCAGAGCCCTATTCCCTATATAGAACACTACTATAGACCAGAGCCCTATTCCCTATAGAGAACACTACTATAGACCAGAGCCCTATTCCCTATAGAGAACACTACTGTAGACCAGGGCCCTATTCCCTATATAGAACACTACTATAGACCAGGGCCCTATTCCCTATATAGAACAGCCCTATTCCCTATAGACCAGAGCCCTATTCCCTATATAGAACACTACTATAGACCAGAGCCCTATTCCCTATATAGAACACTACTATAGACCAGAGCCCTATTCCCTATATAGAACACTACTATAGACCAGAGTCCTATTCCCTATATAGAACACTACTATAGACCAGAGCCCTATTCCCTATATAGAACACTACTTTAGACCAGAGCCCTATTCCCTATATAGTGCACTACTATAGACCAGAGCCCTATTCCTTATATAGTGCACTAATTTTGACCAGAGGCCTATTCCCTATATAGAACACTACTGTTGACCAGGGCCCTATTCCCTATATAGTGCACTAATTTTGACCAGATCCCTATTCCCTATATAGTGCACTAATTTTGATCAGAGACCTATTCCCTATATAGAACACTACTGTTGATCAGGGCCCTATTCCCTATATAGTACACTACTGTTGATCAGGGCCCTATTCCCTATATAGTACACTACTGTTGACCAGGGCCCTATTCCCTATATAGTACACTAATTTTGATCAGAGGCCTATTCCCTATATAGTGCACTAATTTTGATCAGAGGCCTGTGAGGAATAGGGGGCCAATTGGGACGCAGACTGTATGTGAAACTGATCAGTTTTTAAATGTTTCTGCGGTTCTTATTGGTTGTCTGATTCTCTGACCATGTCTGTGGTTGTTATGGTTACCGTCTGATCCAGTTCATACAGACTGTTTTGGTTGTTGTTTCTTTGTTCTGTTTATCTCTCTCTCTTTTTGTGGTTTAACTGTCTGTGGTCAGGTTCTGGCCAATCAGATGGGTCCGTGGTCAGGTTCTGGCCAATCAGATGGGTCAGGTTCTGGCCAATCAGATGGGTCAGGTTCTGGCCAATCAGATGGGTCAGGTTCTGGCCAATCAGATGGGTCAGGTTCTGGCCAATCAGATGGGTCAGGTTCTGGCCAATCAGATGGGTCAGGTTCTGGCCAATCAGATGGGTGGGTCAGGTTCTGGCCAATCAGATGGGTCCGGGGTCAGGTTCTGGCCAATCAGATGGGTTCTGGCCAATCAGATGGGTCCGGGGTCAGGTTCTGGCCAATCAGATGGGGTGGTCAGGTTCTGGCCAATCAGATGGGTCCGTGGTCAGGTTCTGGCCAATCAGATGGGTCCGTGGTCAGGTTCTGGCCAATCAGATGGGTCCGTGGTCAGGTTCTGGCCAATCAGATGGGTCCGTGGTCAGGTTCTGGCCAATCAGATGGGTCCGTGGTCAGGTTCTGGCCAATCAGATGGGTCCGTGGTCAGGTTCTGGCCAATCAGATGGGTCCGTGGTCAGGTTCTGGCCAATCAGATGGGTCCGTGGTCAGGTTCTGGCCAATCAGATGGGTCCGTGGTCAGGTTCTGGCCAATCAGATGGGTCCGTGGTCAGGTTCTGGCCAATCAGATGGGTCCGTGGTCAGGTTCTGGCCAATCAGATGGGTCCGTGGTCAGGTTCTGGCCAATCAGATGGGTCCGTGGTCAGGTTCTGGCCAATCAGATGGGTCCGTGGTCAGGTTCTGGCCAATCAGATGGGTCCGTGGTCAGGTTCTGGCCAATCAGATGGGTCTGTGGTGGTGGTGGTGTTGTGACTACTGCTGTCTAACTCCTCCTGGAGGACCCCTGGTGTTTCTGATAGTTTAACTTCCGTCCAGCCCGGGATTCAATCAAAGGCGCATTGTGGATTATGAGCAAACCAAACTAGACTGTTCAATCAAATGTTCAGCTGACATCCGCAGCGTTTACCATGACAACCAGAGGAATGAGCTGGTTAACGGTGCGACGTGGTCAGTGCACCTTTAGGTTGAATCCCAGCCGTCTCATTCAGACCTGGGACACCAAATCATGTATCAATTACATGTCCCAAAATGGCACCCTATTCCCTATATAGTCCCCTACCTTTGACCAGAGGCCCACGGGGTAGCGGGAGGCCCACGGGGTAGCGGGAGGCCCACGGGGTAGCGGGAGGCCCACGGGGGAACGGGGGGTTAACGGGAGGCCCACGAGGTAACGGGGGATAACGGGAGGCCCACGAGGTAACGGGGGATAACGGGAGGCCCACGAGGTAACGGGGGGGGATAACGGGAGGCCCACGGGGTAACGGGGGGGGGATAACGGGAGGCCCACGGGGTAACGGGAGGCCCACGGGGTAGCGGGAGGCCCACGGGGTAGCGGGGGGGCTAACGGGAGGCCCACGGGGTAGCGGGAGGCCCACAGGGGAGGCAGTGTCTGTCAGCCCTCCAGGTCTAGTTTGACCTCACAGGGGAACAGGAGGCCACAGGGGAGGCAGTGTCTGTCAGCCCTCCAGGTCTAGTTTGACCTCACAGGGGAACAGGAGGCCACAGGGGAGGCAGTGTCTGTCAGCCCTCCAGGTCTAGTTTGACCTCACAGGGGGAGGCCCACGGGGGATAGGGGGCCACAGGGGAATAGGAGGCCCACGGGGGAATAGGAGGCCACAGGGAACAGGACAGTGTCTGTCAGCCCTCCAGGTCTAGTTTGACCTCACAGGGGAACAGGAGGCCCACAGGGGAGGCATTCTGTCAGCCCTCCAGGTCTAGTTTGACCTCACAGGGGAATAGGAGGCCCACGGGGGAATAGGGGGCCACAGGGGAACAGGACAGTGTCTGTCAGCCCTCCAGGTCTAGTTTGACCTCACAGAGGAACAGGAGGCCACAGGGGAACAGGACAGTGTCTCCAGGTCTAGTTTGACCTCACATCTCCCTGGTTAAATGGAACTGGGGGGGGAACAGGACAGTGTCTGTCAGCCCTCCAGGTCTCGTTTGACCTCACATCTCCCTGGTTAAATGGAACTGGACTCGTCACTCGCTGCTTCTCAATGTTTTATGGAGTGTCTGTATGTTATTATTTGATCACATTTTAAAACTACTTATGTGTTGACCTCTAAATACCCTGTGAACTATTTTGATTGAGAATAAATACAAATAATAAATAGATTTATGTCAAATTTGATGTTTTGTTTCATTTTGTAGTGTGTTTGTCTTTTTTTTTTAACAGACCAAAGTTGACACAGTGATGTTTTAAATCATCTGAATAGAAAATGTGTTAACTCAGAACGTTCCAGTGATTTCCCTTAAAAAAACACTACAGACACCTGGCTGGTTGAGAAGAAAGTTGTTAACATGTTAACAGGGTAAACTCTACAGAATAAGGTTGTTAACAGGGTAAACTCTACAGAATAAAGATGTTACCAGGGTAAACCCTACAGAATAAAGTTGTTAACAGGGTAAACTCTACAGAATAAAGTTGTTAACAGGGTAAACTCTACAGAATAAAGTTGTTAACAGGGTAAACTCTACAGAATAAAGTTGTTAACAGGGTAAACTCTACAGAATAAAGTTGTTAACAGGGTAAACTCTACAGAATAAAGTTGTTAACAGGGTAAACTCTACAGAATAAAGTTGTTAACAGGGTAAACTCTACAGAATAAAGTTGTTAACAGGGTAAACTCTACAGAATAAGGTTGTTAACAGGGTAAACTCTACAGAATAAAGTTGTTAACAGGGTAAACTCTACAGAATAAGGTTGTTAACAGGGTAAACTCTACAGAATAAGGTTGTTAACAGGGTAAACTCTACAGAATAAGGTTGTTAACAGGGTAAACTCTACAGAATAAGGTTGTTAACAGGGTAAACTCTACAGAATAAAGTTGTTAACAGGGTAAACTCTACAGAATAAAGTTGTTAACAGGGTAAACTCTACAGAATAAGTTGTTAACAGGGTAAACTACAGAATAAAGTTGTTACAGAATAAGGTTGTTAACAGGGTAAACTCTACAGAACATGTTAACTCTACAGAATAAAGTTGTTAACAGGGTAAACTCTACAGAATAAAGTTGTTAACAGGGTAAACTCTACAGAATAAAGTTGTTAACAGGGTAAACTCTAGAGAATAAAGTTGTTAACAGGGTAAACTCTACAGAATAAAGTTGTTAACAGGGTAAACTCTACAGAATAAAGTTGTTAACAGGGTAAACTCTACAGAATAAAGTTGTTAACAGTGTAAACTCTACAGAATAAAGTTGTTAACAGGGTAAACTCTACAGAATAAAGTTGTTAACAGGGTAAACTCTACAGAATAAGGTTGTTAACAGGGTAAACTCACCAGAATAAAGTTGTTAACAGGGTAAACTCTACAGAATAAGGTTGTTAACAGGGTAAACTCTACAGAATAAAGTTGTTAACAGGGTAAACTCTACAGAATAAGGTTGTTAACAGGGTAAACTCTACAGAATAAAGTTGTTAACAGGGTAAACTCTACAGAATAAGGTTGTTAACAGGGTAAACTCTACAGAATAAAGTTGTTAACAGGGTAAACTCTACAGAATAAAGTTGTTAACAGGGTAAACTCTACAGAATAAGGTTAACAGGGTAAACTCTACAGAATAAGGTTGTTAACAGGGTACATGTTAACTCTACAGAATAAGGTTGTTAACAGGGTTAACTCTACAGAATAAGGTTGTTAACAGGGTTAACTCTACAGAATAAAGTTGTTAACAGGGTAAACTCTAGAGAATAAAGTTGTTAACAGGGTAAACTCTAGAGAATAAAGTTGTTAACAGGGTAAACTCTACAGAATAAAGTTGTTAACAGGGTAAACTCTACAGAATAAAGTTGTTAACAGGGTAAACTCTACAGAATAAAGTTGTTAACAGGGTAAACTCTACAGAATAAAGTTGTTAACAGGGTAAACTCTACAGAATAAAGTTGTTAACAGGGTAAACTCTACAGAATAAAGTTGTTAACAGGGTAAACTCACAGAATAAAGTTGTTGTTAACAGGGTAAACTCACCAGAATAAAGTTGTTAACAGGGTAAACTCTACAGAATAAGGTTGTTAACAGGGTAAACTCTACAGAATAAAGTTGTTAACAGGGTAAACTCTACAGAATAAGGTTGTTAACAGGGTAAACTCTACAGAATAAAGTTGTTAACAGGGTAAACTCACCAGAATATAGTTGTTAACAGGGTAAACTCTACAGAATAAAGTTGTTAACAGGGTAAACTCTACAGAATAAAGTTGTTAACAGGGTAAACACTACAGAATAAAGTTGTTAACAGGGTAAACACTACAGAATAAAGATGTTAACATGTTAACAGGGTAAACTCACCAGAATAAAGTTGTTAACATGTTAACAGGGTAAACTCACCAGAATAAAGTTGTTAACAGGGTAAACTCACCAGAATAAAGTTGTTAACAGGGTAAACTCACCAGAATAAAGTTGTTAACAGGGTAAACTCTACAGAATAAAGTTGTTAACAGGGTAAACTCTACAGAATAAAGTTGTTAACAGGGTAAACTCTACAGAATAAGGTTGTTAACAGGGTAAACTCACCAGAATAAAGTTGTTAACAGGGTAAACTCTACAGAATAAAGTTGTTAACAGGGTAAACTCTACAGAATAAAGTTGTTAACAGGGTAAACTCACCAGAATAAAGTTGTTAACAGGGTAAACTCTACAGAATAAAGTTGTTAACAGGGTAAACTCACCAGAATAAAGTTGTTAACAGGGTAAACTCTACAGAATAAAGTTGTTAACAGGGTAAACTCTACAGAATAAAGTTGTTAACAGGGTAAACTCACCAGAATAAAGTTGTTAACAGGGTAAACTCACCAGAATAAAGTTGTTAATAGGGTAAACTCTACAGAATAAAGTTGTTAACAGGATAAACTCTACAGAATAAAGTTGTTAACAGGGTAAACTCTACAGAATAAAGTTGTTAACAGGGTAAACTCACCAGAATAAAGTTGTTAACAGGGTAAACTCACCAGAATAAAGTTGTTAACAGGGTAAATTCTACAAAATAAAGTTGTTAACAGGGTAAAACAGAATAAAGGGTTGTTACAGATTGTTAACAAACTCACCAGAATAAAGTTGTTAACAGGGTAAACTCTACAGAATAAAGTTGTTAACAGGGTAAACTCTACAGAATAAAGTTGTTAACAGGGTCTACAGAATAAGGTTGTTAACAGGGTAAACTCTACAGAATAAGGTTGTTAACAGGGTAAACTCTACAGAATAAAGTTGCAGGGTAAACTCTACAGAATAAGGTTGTTAACAGGGTAAACTCTACAGAATAAAGTTGTCTGAACACAGAACATGTTAATGGGTAAACTGCTGGTCAACATTTTGACACACCTGAACCAACAACCAGTAGAAGCACATCACACACCTTGTCTATGTCCCAAATAGCATCCTATTGGCTCCCTACTTTAATCTAGAGCCCTATTCCCGGGACACTTTAATCTCAGAGCCCTATTCCCTGTATCAGTGCCCTACTTTCATCTAGAATGGTTATGAGAGCAGGATTCCCTGTATTTGCCCTACTTTCAACCAGAGCCCTATTCCCTGTGTGCCCTACTTTCAACCAGAGCCCTATTGTCTGTGCCCTACTTTCAACCAGAGCTCTATTCCCTGTGTCGTGCCCTACTTTCAACCAGAGCCCTATTCCCTGTTTTGTGCCCTACTTTCAACCAGAGCCCTGGTAGTGGCCCTTCATAGAGAATAGGATGCCATTTGGGACGTAGACCTTCGCCAGGTTTATGAGGGGAAACCAACGCATCCACACCTGCTAGGTATGAACCCCAGTGCGAACCACAGAAACACCCAGACACACACCCCAGGACATATTCATTAGGCACACACACAGAGACACACACCCCAGGACATATTCATTAGGCCTGTGAGCAGGACACACACAGACACACACAGACACACACACACACAGAAACACACACAGAAACACCCAGACACACATCCCAGGACCTATTCATTAGGAGCACACACAGACACACACACACACAGAAACACACACAGACACACACAGAAACACCCAGACACACACACAAACACCCAGACACACACACAAACACCCAGACACACACAAACACCCAGACACACACCCCAGGACATATTCATTAGGCACACACACAGACACAGACACACACACACACAGAAACACACACAGAAACACCCAGACACACACCCCAGGACATATTCATTAGGCGCACACACAGCACACACAGACACACACACACACAAACACCCAGACACACACCCCAGGACATATTCATTAGGCACAGAAACACACACAGACACACACACAAACACCCAGACACACACCCCAGGACATATTCATTAGGCACACACACAGACACAGACACACACACACACAGAAACACACACAGAAACACCCAGACACACACCCCAGGACATATTCATTAGGCGCACACACAGACGCACACACAGACACAAACACCCAAACACCCAGACACACACCCCAGGACATATTCATTAGGCGCACACACAGACACAGACACACACACACACAGAAACACACACACAAACACCCAGACACACACCCCACATATTCATTAGGCACACACACAGACACAGACACACACACACACAAACACCCAGACACACACCCCAGGACATATTCATTAGGTGTTACACAGACACAGACACACACACACAAACACACAGACACACACCCCAGGACATATTCATTAGGCACTGAAACGGACTGAAACAGAGAGGAAACACCTGATCTTATCCAATAACAAACTCTTTTTATTATAATTTTTTTGCTACAAAAGCTTCTACTGAATAATGATCCAGGTAAAAACGGGTTACAGATTTCAAACTGTTGTGCAACGTTGCGCCCTCCTGAATGCAGCCCAGGTCACAGAGTAGAGAGTTTAAAGGGTCAGAGCAGGGAGAACTCCTCGGTAGGTTCCAGTTTGTTGGAGAGCAGGTGAGGATCTTGTCAAACTTGTCGAGCGTTTCTCCTTGTCTGTGTGCTCCAGTCTGACCCCAGAACAGCCTCAGGGCAAACTCTGTCCTGAACCCCTCCAGCAGCTCTGGGATTGGCTCCCAGTCACCTGTGGGACAGTGCTGGGCCCACGGCCAATCAGTGACTCGGAATGGTTATGAGCAGGATTAATGTGATTTGATTTGGTGAATTGGATGTGTGCCTGTGTGTTTTCTAGCATGTCTGTGTGTGTTTTTATAATGTGAGCAGGTGTGTTTTTACAATGTGAGTGTTTTTACAATGTGTTTGTGTTTTCCATAATGTGTGTGTTTTCCATAAGGCTGTGTGTGTTACCTGTGAGCAGGCTGAGTGTGTTACCTGTGAGCAGGCTGAGTGTGTTACCTGTGAGCAGGCTGTGTGTGTTACCTGTGAGCAGGCTGAGTGTGTTACCTGTGAGCAGGCTGAGTGTGTTACCTGTGAGCAGGCTGTGTGTGTTACCTGTGAGCAGGCTGAGTGTGTTACCTGTGAGCAGGCTGTGTGTGTTACCTGTGAGCAGGCTGAGTGTGTTACCTGTGAGCAGGCTGTGTGTGTTACCTGTGAGCAGGCTGTGTGTGTTACCTGTGAGCAGGCTGTGTGTGTTACCTGTGAGCAGGCTGTGTGTGTTACCTGTGAGCAGGCTGAGTGTGTTACCTGTGAGCAGGCTGTGTGTGTTACCTGTGAGCAGGCTGAGTGTGTTACCTGTGAGCAGGCTGAGTGTGTTACCTGTGAGCAGGCTGTGTGTGTTACCTGTGAGCAGGCTGTGTGTGTGTACCTGTTACCTGTGAGCAGGCTGAGTGTGTTACCTGTCTGTGAGCAGGCTGAGTGTGTTACCTGTGAGCAGGCTGTGTGTGTTACCTGTGAGCAGGCTGTGTGCGTGCTCCTGGTACTGTGGGGCGTGTAGCGCTGCGTTGCGTGCCGCCTGCAGGGTGTTGTATAACAACTGGCAGCCTCTCTCTGTGTGTTCTCCCTCCTCTCCCTCCATCAGCCTCAGGAGGGGAACCAGGTAGGGCACAGCCAGGGGACCCTGCACCACAGAGTCTACACACACACACATTACACACACAGCCAAGGGACCCTGCACCACAGAGTCTACACACACACACATTACACACACAGCCAGGGGACCCTGCACCACAGAGTCTACACACACACACATTACACACACAGCCAGGGGACCCTGCACCACAGAGTCTACACACACACACATTACACACACAGCCAGGGGACCCTGCACCACAGAGTCTACACACACACACATTACACACACAGCCAAGGGACCCTGCACCACAGAGTCTACACACACACACACATTACACACACAGCCAGGGACCCTGCACCACAGAGTCTACACACACACACACATTACACACACAGCCAGGGGACCCTGCACCACAGAGTCTACACACACACACATTACACACACAGCCAAGGGACCCTGCACCACAGAGTCTACAACACACACACATTACACACACAGCCAAGGGACCCTGCACCACAGAGTCTACACACACACACATTACACACACAGCCAAGGGACCCTGCACCACAGAGTCTACACACACACATTACACACACAGCCAGCCAGGGGACCCTGCACCACAGAGTCTACAAACACACACACATTACACACACAGCCAAGGGACCCTGCACCACAGAGTCTACACACACACACATTACACACACAGCCAAGGGACCCTGCACCACAGAGTCTACACACACACACACATTACACACACAGCCAGGGGACCCTGCACCACAGAGTCTACACACACACACATTACACACACAGCCAGGGGACCCTGCACCACAAAGTCTACACACACACACATTACACACAGAGCCAGGGGACCCTGCACCACAGAGTCTATACACACACACACATTACACACACACACACATTACACACACAGCCAGGGGACCCTGCACCACAGAGTCTACACACACACATACATTACACACACAGCCAGGGGACCCTGCACCACAGAGTCTACACACACACACATTACAAATACATTACACACACACACACACACACACCTTCCTCACCATCTCCGTCATTCAGAGCGATCATGAAGGGTTTGAGGGTCTTCTCAAACATCACAGCGCTCTCTGTGTGGTTCCTCCTCAGTGCCCTCCATGTCCTCTCCAGACGGACGACCTACACACACACAGTACGTACACACACAGTACACACACACACACACACACACACAGTACACACACACTTTAGTGACCTGACGCATATCTAGGGTCTTTAAAACACAGCATAGTGTGAGGGTGTCTGAGGTGTGTGTGCGTACAGTGTGCGAGTGTACTGTGTGTGTGTGTGTGTGCGTACAGTGTGCGAGTGTACTGTGTGTGTGTGTACTGTGTGTGTGTGTGTGTTACCTGAGGCATCTCCAGAGCCTTCATGACGGCTGAGAATGCGTAGAGGTTGTGGGCGTGGTCTCTCAGGGCCTGGGCCAATAGGATGACTTTATGCAGCACCGTGGCCCTCTGACCTACCGTCCCTGTACAGCCCAGGATATCTATGGCAACGCCCAGGGCTAGCAGGTGGTGCCTGACACACACACACACACACACAGTCAGATGTTCATATTTGAGGCATGTGTATATGTGTGTGTGTGTGTGTGTGTGTGTGTGTGTGTGTGTGTGTGCGTGTGTGTGCGTGCATGCGTGTGTGTGTGTACCTCTCCAGCAGGTCCTGTCTGAGCTGTTGTCCGTGAGACAGGGTGACCAGCTCCAGACCTGAGCCAACTCCCATCATCCTCTTCTGGTCCTCTGTCACACCCACGATACGAGCCACCTACACACACCGAGACAGACAGAGCATGTGTGATATTATAGTGCATAGGTGTGTGTGTGTGTGTGTGATATTATAGTGTGTGTGAGTGTGTGTGTGTGTGTGTGAGATATTATAGTGCATAGGTGTGTGTGTGTGTGTGTTATTATAGTGTGTGTGTGTGTGTGTGTGTTATTATAGTGTGTGTGTGTGTGTGTGTGTGTGTGTGTGTGTGTGTGTGTGTGTGTGTGTGTGTGTGCGTGTGAGATGTTATAGTGCATAGGAATGTGTGTGTGTGTGTGTGTGTGAGATATTATAGTGCATAGGAATGTGTGTGTGTGTGTGTGTGTGTGTGTGTGTGTAGTGTAGGTGTGTGTGTGTGTGATATTATAGTGCATAGGTGTGTGTGTGTGTGTGTGTGTGTGTGTGTGTGATATTGTGTGTGTGTGTGTGTGTGTGATATTATAGTGCATAGGTGTGTGTGTGTGTGTGTGTGTGTGTGTGTGATATTATAGTGCATAGGAATGTGTGTGTGTGTGTGTGTGTGTGTGATATTATAGTGCATAGGAATGTGTGTGTGTGTGTGTGTGTGTGTGTGTGTGTGTGTGTGTGTGTGTGTGTGTGTTTATAACTACGTCTTACCTGGCAGTCGACACTGAGAATGTGCAGAGCGGTTGTCATGGCGTTGGAGCGTGTGAACAGTTCTTTGAGCACCGTGAGAACGGTGGGGTCTAGAGGTCTGTTATTTTCTGGTAGCAGGAGGGACTCAAACTGGTCCAGTCTGAAACACGACACCGTCTCCACCTGGTAACATGTTAATAACATGCTACTTCTCAAACTGGTCCGGTCTGAAACACGTCTCTACCTGGTAACAGCCTGGTAGTAACATCTCTGTATAACTCCTAAATTAGGTTTGTTGTTGTGTTGTAGCAGGATTACATTACATTAGACTACACTACATTACACTACATTAGACTGTTACATTACACTACATTACACTACATTACACTGTTACATTACACTACATTACACTACATTAGACTGTTACATTACACTACATTACACTACATTACACTACATTACATTACATTAGACTGTTACGTTACACTACATTAGACTGTTACGTTACACTACATTAGACTGTTACGTTACACTACACTACATTAGACTGTTACGTTACACTACATTACACTACATTAGACTACATTACACTACACTACATTAGACTGTTACGTTACACTACATTACACTACATTAGACTACATTAGACTGTTACATTACTACACTACACTACATTAGACTGTTACGTTACACTACACTACATTAGACTACATTACTGTTACGTTACACTACATTAGACTACATTACGTTACGTTACACTACATTACACTACATTAGACTGTTATGTTACACTACACTACATTACACTACATTACACTACATTAGACTACATTACACTACACTACATTAGACTGTTACGTTACACTACACTACATTAGACTGTTACGTTACACTACACTACATTAGACTGTTACATTACACTACATTACACTACACTACATTAGACTACATTACACTACACTACATACAAGACTGTTACATTACACTACATTACACTACATTAGACTGTTATGTTACACTACATTACACTACATTAGACTGTTACACATTAGTTACACTACACTACATTAGACTGTTACGTTACACTACATTACACTACACTACATAAGACTGTTACGCTACACTACATTACACTACATTACACTACATTAGACTACATTACACTACACTACATTAGACTGTTACGTTACACTACATTACACTTACACTACATTACACTACATTACACTACACTACATTACACTACATTAGACTGTTACATTACACTACATTACACTACATTACACTACACTACACTACATTAGACTGTTACGTTACACTACATTACACTACATTACATTAGACTACATTACACTACACTACACTAGACTGTTACGTTACACTACATTACACTACATTACACTACACTACACTACATTAGACTGTTACGTTACACTACATTACACTACATTACACTACACTACACTACATTAGACTGTTACGTTACACTACATTACACTACATTACACTACACTACACTACATTAGACTGTTACGTTACACTACATTACACTACATTACACTACACTACACTACATTAGACTGTTACGTTACACTACATTACACTACACTGTTACGTTACACTACATTACACTACATTAGACTGTTGTTACGTTACACTACATTAGACTGTTACACTACACTACACTACATTACACTACACTAGACTGTTACGTTACATTTACACTACATTAGACTGTTACGTTACACTACACTACATTACACTACACTAGACTGTTACGTTACACTACATTACACTACATTACACTACACTACACTACACTAGACTGTTACGTTACACTTACACTACATTACACTACATTACACTACACTACATTACACTGTTACACTACATTACACTACATTAGACTGTTACGTTACACTACATTAGACTGTTACATTACACTACACTACACTACATTAGACTGTTACGTTACACTACACTACACTACACTACATTAGACTGTTACGTTACACTACATTACACTACATTACACTACATTACACTACACTACATTACACTACATTAGACTGTTACGTTACACTACATTACACTACATTACACTACACTACACTACATTAGACTGTTACACTACATTAGATTACACTACATTACACTACATTAGACTGTTACGTTACACATTACACTACACTACATTACACTACACTACAGACTGTTACGTTACACACATTACACTACACACTACATTACACTACACTACGTTACACTACATTGGACTGTTACGTTTACACTACACTACATTAGACTGTTACATTACACTACATTACACTACACTACACTACATTAGACTGTTACATTACACTACATTACACTACACTACGTTACACTACATTAGACTGTTACGTTACACTACATTACACTGTTACATTACATTACACTGTTACGTTACATTACATTAGACTGTTACGTTACACTACATTAGACTGTTACGTTACACTACACTACATTACACTACATTAGACTGTTACGTTACATTACACTAGACTGTTACGTTACACACAATACACTACTACACTACACTACACTACACTACACTACATTACACTACACTAGACTGTTACGTTACACAACATTACACTACATTACACTACATTACACTACGTTACACTACATTGGACTGTTACATTACACTACATTACACTACATTACACTACACTACGTTACACTACATTGGACTGTTACGTTACACTACACACTACATTAGACTGTACCACTACATTACACTACATTACACTACATTAGACTACACTACGTTTACGTTACATTACACTACATTACACTACATTAGACTAAACATCTAATAGAACGTACATACGTCCAATACATTACACTACATTACACTAAACATTAGACTACACACGTTACGTTACATTACACTCACAAGTTCATAGTCTGTTATTCACCAATAAACATGTAGTCAAACTGAGCTACAATAAACATCAACTACATCACAATGTTGTCCAATAAACATCTAGTAGAATCCCCTACATCACAATGTTGTCCAATAAACATCTAGTAGAATCCCCTACATCACAATGTTGTCCAATAAACATCTAATAGAATCCCCTACATCACAATGCTGTCCAATAAACATCTAATAGAATCCCCTACATCACAATGCGGTCCAATAAACATCTAATAGAATCCCTACATCACAATGTTGTCCAATAAACATCTAATAGAATCCCCTACATCACAATGTGGTCCAATAAACATCTAATAGAATCCCCTACATCACAATGTCGTTCATTGTAAATCAAATTAAATAAACAACACCCAACAACAACAAACCTGCGGCCTCTGAAAGTGTGACTCCTCCTCTTCCTCCTGGACCTGTCCGTCAATTGGTAACCGAGGCAACTCCCCGCTTTCCTGTGCCTCCAGGAAGCTGAAGGATGTCTCAGTGAGACGGGCTCTGCTCTGCCACTTCTCCTCCGCACGCAGCCTGTCCACGTGGCCCCGTTTTCTGACAGAAAACACAATAACACATACATATATATACACACTACAGAACCAAAAGTATGTGGACACCTGCTTGTCAAGTATCTCATTCCAAAACCATGGACATTAATATGGAGTTGTTCCCCCTTTTGCTGCTATAACAGCCTCCACTCTTCTGGGAAGGCTTTCCACTAGATGTTAGAGCATTGCTGCAAAACAGCCTCCACTCTTCTGGGAAGGCTTTCCACTAGATGTTAGAACATTGCTGCTATAACAGCCTCCACTCTTCTGGGAAGGCTTTCCACTAGATGTTAGAGCATTGCTGCAAAACAGCCTCCACTCTTCTGGGAAGGCTTTCCACTAGATGTTGGAACATTGCTGCTATAACAGCCTCCACTCTTCTGGGAAGGCTTTCCACTAGATGTTAGAGCATTGCTGCAAAACAGCCTCCACTCTTCTGGGAAGGCTTTCCACTAGATGTTAGAACATTGCTGCTATAACAGCCTCCACTCTTCTGGGAAGGCTTTCCACTAGATGATGGAACATTGCTGCTATAACAGCCTCCACTCTTCTGGGAAGGCTTTCCACTAGATGTTGGAACATTGCTGCTATAACAGCCTCCACTCTTCTGGGAAGGCTTTCCACTAGATGATGGAACATTGCTGCTATAACAGCCTCCACTCTTCTGGGAAGGCTTTCCACTAGATGTTGGAACATTGCTGCTATAACAGCCTCCACTCTTCTGGGAAGGCTTTCCACTAGATGTTGGAACATTGCTGCTATAACAGCCTCCACTCTTCTGGGTAGGCTTTCCACTAGATGATGGAACATTGCTGCTATAACAGCCTCCACACTTCTGGGAAGGCTTTCCACTAGATGATGGAACATTGCTGCTATAACAGCCTCCACTCTTCTGGGAAGGCTTTCCACTAGATGTTGGAACATTGCTGTGGGGATTTGCTTCCATTCAGCCAAGAGAAGTAGTGAGGTCGGGACTGATGTTGGGCGATTAGGCCTGGCACGCAGTCCGTGTTCCAATTCATCACAAAGGTGTTCGATGGGGTTGAGGTCAGGGCTCTGTGTCGTCCAGTCAAGTTATTCCACAGCGATCTCGACAAACCATTTCTGTATGGACCTCGCTTTGTGCACGGGGGCATCTTCATGCTGAAACAAGAAAGGGCCTTCCCCAAACTGTTGCCACAGAGTTGGAAGCACAGAATTGTCTAGAATTTCATTGTATGCTGTCGCGTTAAGATTTTCCTTCACTGGAACTAAGGGGCCTAGCCCGAACCATGAAAAACTGCCCCAGACCATCATTCCTCCTCCACCAAACTTTACAGTTGGCACAATACATGGGGGCAGGTAGAGTTCTCATGGCATCCGCCAAACCTAGATTAGTCCATCGGACTACCAGATGGTGAAGCGTGATTCATCACTCCAGAGAACGCATTTCCAATGCTCCAGAGTGCAATGGCGGCAAGCTTTCCACCACTCCAGCCGACGCTTGGCATTGCGCATGGTGATCTTAGGCTTGTGTGCTGCTGCTCGGCCACGGAAACCCATTTCATGAAGCTCCCGACGAACAGTTCAGTGCTGACATTGCTTCCAGAGACCGTTTGGAACTCGATAGTGAGTCTTGCAACCGAGGACTGACGATTTTTTTTACACTCTACGCGTTTCAACACTCAGCGGTCTACCACTTCAAGGCTGAGCCATTGTTGCTCCTTCACAATAACAGCACTTACAATTGAACAGGGCAGAAATTTGACAAACTGACTTGTTGGAAAGGTGGCATCCTATGACGGTGCCACGTTGAAAGCCACTGAGCTCTTCAGTAAGGTCATTCTACTGCCAATGTTTGACTATAGAGATTGCATGGCTGTGTGATTGTCAACAACAGGTGTGGCTGAAATAGCCGAATCCACTAACTGTTCATTACAACCACATCTAGAGGCTAACCTCACATCTAGAGGTTACTGATGTAACCCCGGTTCTATGAACAAAGCTTGTTTTTTAAAAAACATTTTATTTGAGAGTTTCATCAGTCGCAACCCCTAGTTTGGGAAACGACCCCTAGTTTGGGAGACGACCCCTAGTTTGGGAAAAGACCTCCAGTTTGGGAAACGACTCCTAGTTTGGGAGACGACCCCTAGTTTGGGAAACGACCTCCAGTTTGGGAAACGACCCCTAGTTTGGGAGACAACCCCTAGTTTGGGCGACGACCCTAGTTTGGGAAACGACCCTAGTTTGGGAGACGACCCCCAGTTTGGGAGACGACGAGCCCTAGTTTGGGAGACGACCCCTAGTTTGGGCGACGACCCCTAGTTTGGGAAACGACCCCTAGTTTGGGCAACGACCCCTAGTTTGGGCAACGACCCTAGTTTGGGAAACAACCCCTAGTTTGTGAGACACTGTAAGACCCAAATGGTTTCTTACTTTGATTCAGGCACCTGAATGACCAGCTCGTCATAGGGGTCGTCACGGTGACGGTTGGGAGGAGTCCCGGGAAGAAGGTGGACACTCTGAAGGGTTTGGGCGGGGCTCGGGGTGCAGCTGTCCGTCAGAACCTCGCAGCGTCACACCTCCACCTGGGGACCACAGGAGGGGTTACAGAACGGGTGTGTTACCTGGGTGTGAGGGCCGTGTGTGTGTGTGTGTGTGTTACCTGGGTGTGAGGGCCGTGTGGGTGTGTGTGTTACCTGGGTGTGAGGGCCGTGTGTGTGTGTTACCTGGGTGTGAGGGCCGTGTGTGTGTGTGTGTTTACCTGGGTGTGAGGGCCGTGTGTGTGTGTGTGTGTGTTACCTGGGTGTGAGGGCCATGTGTGTGTGGTGTGTTACCTGAGTGTGAGGGCCGTGTGTGTGGTGTGTTACCTGGGTGTGAGGGCCGTGTGTGTGGTGTGTTACCTGGGTGTGAGGGCCGTGTGTGTGGTGTGTTACCTGGGTGTGAGGGCCGTGTGTGTGGTGTGTTACCTGGGTGTGAGGGCCGTGTGTGTGTGTGTGTGTTACCTGGGTGTGAGGGCTGTGTGTGTGTGTGTGTGTGTTACCTGGGTGTGAGGGCCATGTGTGTGTGGTGTGTTACCTGGGTGTGAGGGCCGTGTGTGTGGTGTGTTACCTGGGTGTGAGGGCCGTGTGTGTGGTGTGTTACCTGGGTGTGAGGGCCGTGTGTGTGGTGTGTTACCTGGGTGTGAGGGCCGTGTGTGTGTGTGTGTGGTGTGTTACCTGGGTGTGAGGGCCGTGTGTGTGGTGTGTTACCTGGGAGTGAGGGCCGTGTGTGTGGTGTGTTACCTGGGTGTGAGGGCCGTGTGTGTGTGTGTGTGTGTGTGTGGTGTGTTACCTGGGTGTGAGGGCCGTGTGTGTGTGTGTTACCTGGGTGTGAGGGCCGTGTGTGTGGTGTGTTACCTGGGTGTGAGGGCCGTGTGTGTGTGTGTTACCTGGGTGTGAGGGCCGTGTGTGTCTGAGGGCTGAGGGGCTGATCAGGGGTTCGCTACCCGTTCGGAACACTGGGGAAATGGGAGCGGGGCCTACGGCCTCTGATTCACCGCTATGAGGAGCACCTGGAGGGAGAGGAGAGAGGTGTTTGTTACCTGAGCAGAGGTGGGAATGTACGAGTGTGTGTGTTACCTGAGCAGAGGTGGGAATGTACGATTGTGTGTGTGTGTGTGTGTGTTACCTGTGCGTAGGTTGCTTTCAGACTGTGCTGATTGGATCGAGGGTCTTCTGCCCAGATTCTCCAGGTTGGCTGGCTGACTCCCACTCCTGAGAAACACAAACAATAAACACACACACAAACAATACACACACACACAAACAATACACACACACATAACAATACACACACACACAAACACTAACTATACCAAACACAACACAAAACAGTATCTATGTGTGTGTGTGTGTGTGTGTGTGTGTGTGTGTGTGTGTGTGTGTGTGTGTGTGTGTGTGTGTGTGTGTGTGTGTGTGTGTGTGTGTGTGTGTGTGTGTAAAGCCACCTGAGCAGTGTGTTAGTGACGTGTAGTGTGTCCATGTGTGATGAGTTGAAGCTGAATCTCTTGCTGCGGTCTGGCTGTGATTCCACCCCCACCCTGTCGAGGGCGCTGTTGCTGGATCTGTTGCTGGATCTGTTGCTTTCTAGAGGAGGGAAGAAAATAACATCTAACACCTGAGTTGGTGAGCCTCCGGAACACAAAAATTAATCATGTACCTCCACACCATGTGTGGTTCTGACGCAGTTCATTCATTAATTACCAATGGTTTTGACAGACTGACAGACTGACAGAGTGACAGACTGACAGAGTGACAGACTGACAGAGTGACAGACTGACAGACTGACATAGTGACAGACACAGACTGACAGAGTGACAGAGTGACAGAGTGACAGAGTGACAGACTGACAGTGACAGAGTGACAGAGTGACAGAGTGATAGAGTGATAGAGTGAGAGAGAGACAGAGTGACAGAGTGACAGAGTGATAGAGTGATAGAGTGAGAGAGAGACAGAGTGACAGAGTGACAGAGTGACAGAGTGTGGTCCAGTGGTTCGTGGCCGGACCCCAACAGACATGTAGTGTAGATTGGAACACAACCCACTGCCTTTCTGATCGGCAAACTCCTCTACTTTTCCTGCACCTCGACAGAATAAAACAAATATTTAAACCCAAACTGTGACAGTGTGTTCTATCCACTGTGACAGTGTGTTCTATCCACTGTGACAGTGTGTTCTATCCACTGTGACAGTGTGTTCTATCCACTGTGACAGTGTGTTCTATCCACTGTGACAGTGTGTTCTATCCACTGTGACAGTGTGTTCTATCCACTGTGACAGTGTGTTCTATCCACTGTGACAGTGTGTTCTATCCCACGCTATCCGTCTGTGGGTCCTTACCGGTCCGCTCTGCCTGGCGCTCACTGATGACACGTATAGGCAGGGAGCGTGTGATTGGGTGATAGACTATGGCGCCAGAGGCCTGGGAGACAGGATGACGTCCACCCACGTGGAAACGCACAAGGGCGGGAATGTTGTCGAAACGATCCCCTTCAAACTGGAACAGCTCACGGGAGTAACCCTGGAGGACACATCATTATAACACACACACACGGACCCACGTCAAACCAGTCCCCCTGGAGGACACATCATTATAACACACACACACGGACCCACGTCAAACCAGTCCCCCTGGAGGACACACATCATTATAACACACACACACGGACCCACGTCAAACCAGTCCCCCTGGAGGACACATCATTATAACACACACACGGACCCACGTCAAACCAGTCCCCCTGGAGGACACATCATTATAACACACACACACGGGACCCACGTCAAACCAGTCCCCCTGGAGGACACATCATTATAACACACAGACCCACGGACCCACGTCAAACCAGTCCCCCTGGAGGACACATCATTATAACACACGGACCCACGGACCCACGTCAAACCAGTCCCCCTGGAGGACACATCATTATAACACACGGACCCACGGACACACGTCAAACCAGTCCCCTTCAAACTGAAACAGAATAAAACACACACAAACACACACCTTCTTGGGCCGAAGGACCACCTTAATGATCTTGAAGTGCATGGGCTCGTCCTTCCAATAGCAACTCAGGACATAGTCACCGGGGAGGAGGCTGTGTCACGAACCAGGAAGTCACCATCTCTCTCCAGCAGAGCCTCTGCCCCCTAGAGAGAGAGAGAGAGAGAGAGAGAGAGAGAGAGAGAGAGAGAGAGAGAGAGAGAGAGAGAGAGAGAGAGATTGAGTGTGTACCTCTCTATCTATAGGTCCATGGTACCAGGTGTGCGTACCTCTCTGTGTATAGTTCCATGGTACCAGGGTGTGTGTGTGTACCTCTCTGTGTATAGGTCGATGGTACCAGGTGTGTGTGTGTGTACCTCTCTGGTTATGGGTCCATGGTACCAGGTACGTGTACCTCTCTGCCTATGGGTTCATAGTACCAGGTGTGTGTGTACCTCTCTGTGTATAGGTCGATGGTACCAGGTGTGTGTGTGTGTACCTCTGCCAGGTGTGTGGTGTCCATGGTCCATGGTGTGTACCTCTCTGCCTATGGGTTCATAGTACCAGGTGTGTGTGTGTACCTCTCTGCCTATGGGTCCATGGTACCAGGTGTGTGTGTGTGTGTGTGTGTACCTCTCTGCCTATTGGTCCATGGTACCAGGTGTGTGTGTGTACCTCTCTGCCTATTGGTCCATGGTACCAGGTGTGTGTGTGTACCTCTCTGCCTATGGGTCCATGGTACCAGGTGTGTGTGTGTACCTCTCTGCCTATGGGTCCATGGTACCAGGTGTGTGTGTGTACCTCTCTGCCTATTGGTCCATGGTACCAGGTGTGTGTGTGTACCTCTCTGCCTATTGGTCCATGGTACCAGGTGTGTGTGTGTACCTCTCTGCCTATGGGTCCATGGTACCAGGTGTGTGTGTGTACCTCTCTGCCTATGGGTTCATAGTACCAGGTGTGTGTGTGTACCTCTCTGCCTATGGGTCCATGGTACCAGGCGTGACTCCTCAGGTCTCAGTCTGCTTCAGTTCCTCCTCCAACACCTCTTCAAGTCCATCTCCCTAGCTACCTCCAACACCTATACAACATTACAACAACGTTACAACAACAACAGACTAAAATCCATCTCCCTGCTACCTCCAAACACCTATACAACATTACAACAACGTTACAACAACAACAGACTAAAATCCATCTCTCCTGCGACCTCCAAACACATATACAACATTACAACAACGTTACAACAACCTTAAACTGACATGCATCTCCCTGCAACCCCCACACACCTACACAACAAGAATAACCTTGAACTAACCTTACCGCAACGTTAAAGAAAGGGTGTTACATTCCTGATAAACATTGGGCTGACTGAAACTTCACAGGAAAAACACCCACAGGCCTGAGTGTTGTTTCAGCATGTGTGTGTGTGCAGGGCTGGCCCTAGCCTTTTGGGGGCCCTGGCCTTTTGGGGGCCCTGGCCTTTAGGGGGCCCTAGCCTTTTGGGGGCCCTGGCCTTTTGGGGGGCTCTAGCCTTTTAGCCTTTTGGGGGCCCTGGCCTTTTGGGGGCTCTAGCCTTTTGGGGGCCCTGGCCTTTTGGGGGCTCTAGCCTTTTTGGGGGCCCTAGCCTTTTGGGGGCCCTAGCCTTTTGGGGGCCCTGGCCTTTTGGGGGCTCTAGCCTTTTGGGGGGGCTCTAGCCTTTTGGGGGCCCTAGCCTTTTGGGGGCCCTGGCCTTTTGGGGGGCCCTGGCCTTTTGGGGGCCCTAGCCTTTTGGGGGCCCTGAGCCAGATTTGGTTGGGGGGCTCCGCCTTTAGGGGCCCTAGCGGACACCATTGGGGGCCCTGGCCTTTTTTTTTGTGCCAGATTTGGTTGGGGGGGCACCTGGACACCATTTATTTTTTTGTGCCCCCGCCCGCCCTCTTGACAATGGAGAGCAAAATGTTTTAAAGTTAATGTCCTATAATTCTAAAATGTTGTAGTTTTTAAAGCAAGTTTTCTTCAGTTCTACATATTTTGTCATGGAGCGGAGAGAACGTTTAGCAATTTTATAACAGATTTCATGCAGTTCGACTCATCAATAACTAAATCAACGGTTTCCCGTGGAGGTCAGGGCCCGGCCATGAGCCCGGTCGGTATTCGGCCATGTGCCCGGTCGGTATTCGGCCATGAGCCCGGTCGGTATTCGGCCATGTGCCCGGTCGGTATTCGGCCATGTGCCCGGTCGGTATTCGGCCATGTGCCCGGTCGGTATTCGGCCATGTGCCCGGTCGGTATTCGGCCATGTGCCCGGTCGGTATTCGGCCATGTGCCCGGTCGGTATTCGGCCATGTGCCCGGTCGGTATTCGGCCATGTGCCCGGTCGGTATTCGGCCATGTGCCCGGTCGGTATTCGGCCATGTGCCCGGTCGGTATTCGGCCATGTGCCCGGTCGGTATTCGGCCATGATTACTACAAGATAACTGGCTAGGGGATAACTTACCAATCAACAAATTGTTAGCTGACATGGCTAATTGAGTCTGGGGCCTTAAACGACCGCTTATGTCGCTGCCTGGAGCCGGCCCTGTGTCTGTGTGTGTGTGTGTGTGTGTGTGTGTGTGTGTGTGTGTGTGTGTGTGTGTGTGTGTGTGTGTGTGTGTGTGTGTGTGTGTGTGTGTGTGTGTGTGTGTGTGAGAGAGAGCTCACCTTCAGCTGACTCAGGTATGCAGTGACACTCCTCCTCTTACTGAAAGACAGAAATAACACATTTACTAACGTGGACTTTCTCTGTCTCTCTCATACTCCTCTGTCTGTCTGTCTGTCTGTCTGTCTGTCTCTCTTTACTAAAGACTGTGTTTGACTTTTGTTAAAGCCTATTTTAAAGGTATATACTTTGAGCACAACTAGCTGCATAACAACAACAGCAACCTCTGATATGATGTTCCTAAACAACAACAGCAACCTCTGATATGATGTTCCTAAACAACAACAGCAACCTCTGATATGATGTTCCTAAACAACAACAGCAACCTCTGATATGATGTTCCTAAAAACAACAGCAACCTCTGATATGATGTTCCTAAACAACAACAGCAACCTCTGATATGATGTTCCTAAACAACAACAGCAACCTCTGATATGATGTTCCTAAACAACAACAGCAACCTCTGATATGATGTTCCTAAACAACAACAGCAACCTCTGATATGATGTTCCTAAACAACAACAGGCCTCTCTGTCTGTTCTACACACTATAACAGGCCCAGTCTTCCCCAACCCCGTTAAACAGCAGGTAGACCCGTCTATTGTTCCCCTCTCTTCTGTTCCTGGCAGAGAGTCAGAGGCCGGCTTGTCTTGTAACACACACTGCCAAACTTCCCCTCGCCAAGCTAAAGGGTGCAACTGCAGCCCACAATTCATTGGTTCCTGGCGTTCCTGCATGTGGGTATTACTGCATCTGCAGGACCCCATCTCGAGCACGTTCGCATTGGTTCCTTCATGAACACCCCCAAGCATCCCATTGGTTCCTTCCCATTGGAACACGCCCCCCCCCTCGAGGATCCCATTGGTTCCTTGACCGCCCTCCCCTCATGAATTGGTTCCTGTATGACCGCCCCCCCCTCAAACATCCCATTGGTTCCTGTCATGACCGCCCCCCCCTCAAACATCCCATTGGTTCCTGTATGACCGCCCCCTCCCCTCAAACATCCCCTCCCCTCAAACATCCCATTGGTTCCTGTATGACCGCCCCCTCCCTCAAACACCCCCCTGACCGCCCCCTCAAACATCCCATTGGTTCCTGTATGACCGCCCCCAACCCCCTTAGAGCAGGATATCTTCATGCTTGTGACTCTTCCAAAGGGAAATAAAGGTATTATATGAGTTTCTTCACCCCCCGGCCCCTCCCCCCGGGCCATGCAGGAACCCCCACCAGGAATGCCCAAACACCAGGAACGCCCCACGCAGGAACGCCCACTTCAGGATGCCCACACGCCCCCACACGCAAACATCCCACGCAGGGCCCACTGCAGGAACGCCCACACGCAGGAACGCCCACACGCAGGGAACCCCACACGCAGGAACGCCCAGGAACGCCACACGCGCAGGAACGCCCCAGGTGCCCACACGGAACGCCCCGCAGAAACGCCACACGCAGGAACGCCCAACGCATCCCATTGGAACGCCCACGTGCAGGAGGAACGCCCACACGCAGGAACGCCCACACGCAGGAACGCCCCATTGAATGCAGGAATGCCCCTGCAGGAACGCCCCACCCTGCAGGAAACATCTGCAGGCTGCAATTGCACCCTTCTCTCACCAAGTGTCAACCTGCCCCTCCCACCCGCCACGCCTGCTATGTTCCATCATACGTCATCAATCAAACAGGATTCATGTGTGATAAGATCTGTCAAAGCTTGTTGACTTGTTGATTTGATATCTGCCGTTATAGGTGGCGGTTTTGGAGGAGAAAATCAGAACTTCAAACCAGGAAGCAAGTCAATAGTGTTCGGACCAGCTGAGGCAAGTCAGTAAACAAGAACAAATTCTTATTTACAATGACGGCCTACCCCGGTCAAACCCGGGTGGCGCTGGGTCAAATGTCCGCTGCCCTATGGGTACTCCCAATCACGGCCGGATGAGGATACAGTCTGGAATCGAACCAGGGACTGTAGTGACGCAGTGCCTTAGATCACTGCGCTGCAGGATTGAGAGAGATCCCTGTCAATGACGCCTCGGGAGCGCACACAGGATGGAGGCCGCTGCCCAAGGTTAACTAGGCTATGTGAGTTCACTGTGCTAAGAGGAGATGTCTGTCTTTCCGTCTTTTAATAGCCATTTCCCGTTTCCTTCCACTTCCAACATCCCGGTAAAATGCCTGCCTGCAGCTTGACCGGTCTGCTGCATCCCAAACCGGACG
>NW_024609785.1:220000-222500 GCF_018296145.1 Oncorhynchus tshawytscha
CTTATTCCACATCTTGTTCCAGATACAGAGCTTTCAGAAACGGTTCCCCTTTACTTATTCCACGTCTTGTTCCAGATACAGAGCTTTCAGAAAGTGTTCCCTTTACTTATTCCACTTCTTGTTCCAGATACAGAGCTTTCAGAAAGTGTTCCCTTTACTTATTCCACATCTTGTTCCAGATACAAAGCTGTCAGAAAGTGTTCACTTTACTTATTCCACGTCTTGTTCCAGATACAGAGCTTTCAGAAAGTGTTCCCCTTTACTTATTCCACGTCTTGCTCCAGATACAGAGCTTTCAGAATGTGTTCCCTTTTACTTATTCCCCATCTTGTTCCAGATACAGAGCTTTCAGAAACTGTTCCCCTTTACTTATTCCACGTCTTGTTCCAGATACAGAGCTTTCAGAAACGGTTCCCCTTTACTTATTCCACGTCTTGTTCCAGATACAGAGCTTTCAGAAAGTGTTCCCCTTTACTTATTCCACGTCTTGTTCCAGATACAGAGCTTTCAGAATGTGTTCCCTTTTACTTATTCCCCATCTTGTTCCAGATACAGAGCTTTCAGAAACTGTTCCCCTTTACTTATTCCACATCTTGTTCCAGATACAGAGCTTTCAGAAAGTGTTCCCTTTACTTATTCCACGTCTTGTTCCAGTACAGACAGAATTAAAAATGGATTTAAAAAAACTCAACCATCTACACACAACACCCCATAATATCATTATTATCATAATGCCAAAGTGATGTTTAAAAAAAGAAAGAAGTGAGATTGAAATACAGAAATATCTATTTTACAGAAGTATTCACACCCCTGAGTCAATACATGTTAGACTCACCTTTGGCAGTGATTACAGCTGTGAGTCTTTCTGGGTAAATCTCTAAGAGCTTTCCACACCTGGATTGTACAATATTTGTAAACTAATCTTTTAATAATTTTCAAAGTTCTGGTTGTTGATCATTACTAGACAGCCATTTTTAAGTCTTGCCATAGATTTTCTGTGACTAGGCCACTCAGGAACATTCAATATCATCTTGGTAAGCAACTTCAGTGTATGGCCTCTGTCTTAGGTTATTGTCTTCCTGAAAGGGGAATTTGTCTCCCTCCCAGTGTCTCTTGGAAAGCAGACTGAACCAGGTTTTCCTGCCTGTGTTTAGCTCTATTCCGTTTCTTTTTATCCCATAAAACTACATAGTCCTTGCCGATGACAAGCATACCCATAACATGATGCAGCCACTACCGTGTTTGAAAATATGAAAAGTGGTATTCAGTGATGTGGTGTGTTGAATATGCCCCAAACATAACGCTTTGTGTTCAGGATTTTTTTTTGCAGTTTTACTTTAGTCCCTTACTGCAAACACGGTGCATTTTTTGGAATATTTATATTCTGTCCAATATTCTTTCTTTTCACTCTGTCATTTCGTTTTAATATTGTGGAGTAACTACAATGTTGTTGATCCTTCCTCAGTTTTCTCCTATCACAGCCAATAAACTCTGTAACAGTTTTTTAAAGTCACGATTGGTCTCATGGTGATCATCTCTGAGCCGTTGTCTTCCTCTCCGGGAAACAATTTAGGAAGGACGCCTGTATCTTTATAGTGACTGGGTGTATTGATACACCATCCAAAGTGTCATTAATAACTGCACCATACTCAAATATTCAATGGATGCTTTTATTTATTTATTTATTTATACCCATCAACCAATAGGTGCCCTTCTTTGCGAGGCGCTGGAAAACCTCCCTGGTGTTTGTGGTTAAATCTGTGTTTTTCAGCTTTTCCTTTCTAAATAATGTGTAAAAGTGTCTAATAACATAATTTCACTTTAACACAACAACATGTGGAACAAGGTGATGTTTGTGAATAAAACCTTTAAGGTTCTGGAACAAACATGTCGGGTTCAATAATACGAGGTAAACAAACAACTATGAGAAGACAGACAGACGGACACAGTCCCTGCTATGAGAAGACAGACAGATGGACACAGTCCCTGCTATGAGAAGCCAGACAGACAGATGGACACAGTCCCTGCTATGAGAAGACAGACAGACAGACAGACGGACACAGTCCCTGCTATGAGAAGACAGACAGACAGACAGACGGACACAGTCCCTGCTATGAGAAGACAGACAGACACACACCCTCCAACCTTCTCACACACACCCTCCAACCCTCCCACACACACCCTCCAACCCTCTCAAACACCCTCCAACCCTCACACACACCCTCCAACCCTCCCAGTCTTTTGATGTGAAAGTGTATATTCCTAGTTTTGTACCTGCGTTTCCTTGTCTGCTCGGGGGCGAGTCCTGGGCTGAGCCCCTCCTCCAGTGGGTGGAGCTGTGAACAGGAGGCGGAGACTGTGACCTTGCGTCGAAGGCGGGGCAGAACACTCTGACGGAACAGATCCTTCCTGGGTTTCACCTTTAGAGCCAGAACAGAACAAATGAACGGAGAGCCATCGGAGAGACCAAGCAGACAATATGAGCAACCTGATCCAGGGC
>NW_024609785.1:227500-282500 GCF_018296145.1 Oncorhynchus tshawytscha
ACACACACACACACAGTCACACACACAGTGACACACACACAGTCACACACACAGTCACACACAGTTACACACACACAGTCACACACACAGTTCCAGTGTTTTGGCCGTGCAGACATGTTGCACCTACCTGAGATGAGCTGCTTCTGACTCTTTATGATAATCTTTACTTTCCTCTCTCTCTCTCACTCTCTCCTGGTCTGTGAATCAGTAGCCCGCTATCCCTCAAACCAGTAGTGCTGCTTCCTCAGCCAATCAGACCCCACGATGGACCCGGGGGGGCACCATAAATCAGCCAGTCCCCACTTAGGAATCTGTATCTCGAGTCAGGGGGCGGAGCAAACGAGTTGGGACAGGATTCTAACATTCTGAGGGAAGAGACAGAGTGAAAATGAGAAGGGAGAGAGGGAGGGAGGGAGACAGAGTGAAAACGAGAAGGGAGGGAGGGGGAGACAGAGAAAATGAGAAGGGAGGGAGGGGGGAGACAGAAAATGAGAAGGGAGGGGGGAGACAGAGTGAAAACGAGAAGGAGGGAGGGGGAGACAGAATGAAAATGAGAAGGGAAGGGGAGACAGAGTGAAAACGAGAAGGAGGGAGGGAGACAGAGTGAAAACGAGAAGGGAGGGAGGGGGAGACAGAGCGAAAATGAGAAGGGAGGGGGAGACAGAGTGAAAACGAGAAGGAGGGAGGGGGAGGGGGAGTGAAAATGAGAAGGGAGGGGGAGACAGAGTGAAAACGAGGAGGGAGGGAGGAGACAGAGTGAAAACTTGAGAAGGGAGGGAGGGGGAGACAGAGCTGAAAATGAGAAGGGAGGGGGAGACAGAGTGAAAACGAGAAGGGAGGGAGGGGGAGGAGGGAGGGAGGAGACAGTGAAAATGAGAAAGGGAGGGGGGGAGACAGAGTGAAAATGAGAAGGGAGGGAGGGAGGGAGACAGAGTGAAAACGAGAAGGGAGGGAGGGGGAGACAGAGTGAAAATGAGAAGGGAGGGGGGAGACAGAGTGAAAACCAGAAGGGAGGGAGGGAGACAGAGTGAAAATGAGAAGGGAGGGGGGAGACAGAGTGAAAATGAGAAGGGAGGGAGGGGGGAGACAGAGTGAAAAAACGAGAGACAGAGGGAGGAGGGAGACAGAGTGAAAACGAGAAGGGAGGGGGGGAGACAGAGTGAAAACGAGAAGGAGGGAGGGGGAGACAGAGTGAAAATGAGAAGGGAGGGAGGGGGAGACAGAGTGAAAATGAGAAGGGAGGGAGGGGGGAGACAGAGTGAAAACGAGAAGGGAGGGGGAGACAGAGTGAAAACGAGAAGGGAGGGCGGGGGAGACAGAGTGAAAACGAGAAGGAGGGAGGGGGAGACAGAGCGAAAACGAGAAGGGAGGGAGGGGGAGACAGAGTGAAAACTTGAAGGGAGGGAGGGGGAGACAGAGCGAAAATGAGAAGGAGGAAGGGGGAGACAGAGTGAAAACGAGAAGGGAGGGGAGACAGAGTGAAAACGGGAAGGGAGGGAGGGAGACAGAGTGAAAACTTGAAGGAGGGAGGGAGGGAGACAGAGGAAAATGAGAAGGGAGGGAGGGGGGAGACAGAGTGAAAACGAGAAGGGAGGGAGGGGGGGGAGACAGAGTGAAAACGAGAAGGGAGGGGGAGACAGAGTGAAAACGAGAAGGGAGGGAGGGAGGGAGACAGAGTGAAAACGAGAAGGGAGGGGGGGGGAGACAGAGTGAAAACGAGAAGGAGGGAGGGGGAGACAGAGTGAAAACGAGAAGGGAGGGAGGGGGAGACAGAGTGAAAACCAGAAGGGAGGGAGGGGGGAGACAGAGTGAAAATGAGAAGGGAGGGAGGGGGAGACAGAGTGAAAACGAGAAGGGAGGGAGGGGGAGACAGAGTGAAAATGAGAAGGGAGGGAGGGAGACAGAGTGAAAACCAGAAGGAGGGAGGGAGGGAGACAGAGAGGGAGGGAAAACGAGAAGGGAGGGAGGGAGACAGAGTGAAAACGAGAAGGGAGGGAGGGAGACAGAGTGAAAACGAGGAGGGAGGGAGGGAGACAGAGGAAAACGAGAAGGGAGGAGACGGGAGGGAGACAGAGTGAAAACGAGAAGGGAGGGAGGGGGAGACAGAGTGAAAACGAGAAGGAGGGGGGAGACAGAGTGAAAACGAGAAGGGAGGGAGGGAGACAGAGTGAAAACTTGAAGGGAGGGAGGGGGAGACAGAGTGAAAATGAGAAGGGAGGGGGGGGAGACAGAGTGAAAATGAGAAGGAGGGAGAAGGGAGGGGGGAGACAGAGTGAAAACGAGAAGGGAGGGGGGAGACAGAGTGAAAACGAGAAGGGAGGGAGGGAGACAGAGTGAAAACGAGAAGGGAGGGAGGGGGAAGACAGAGTGAAAATGAGAAGGGAGGGGGGGAGACAGAGTGAAAACGAGGAGGGAGGGGGAGACAGAGTGAAAACGAGAAGGGAGGGGGGGGAGACAGAGTGAAAACGAGAAGGGAGGGAGGGAGACAGAGTGAAAACGAGAAGGGAGGGGAGGGAGACAGAGTGAAAATGAGAAAGGAGGGAGGGGGGGGAGACAGAGAGAAAATGAGGAGGGAGGGGGGAGACAGAGTGAAAATGAGAAGGGAGGGAGGGGGAGACAGAGTGAAAACGAGAAGGGAGGGAGGGGGAGACAGAGAAAATGAGAAAAACAGAGTGAAAAGGAGGGAGGGAGGGAGACAGAGAAAATGAGAAGGGAGGGAGGGAGACAGAAAACGAGAAGGGAGGGGG
Organism: Oncorhynchus tshawytscha; assembly: GCF_018296145.1. Lineage (NCBI taxonomy): Eukaryota > Metazoa > Chordata > Actinopteri > Salmoniformes > Salmonidae > Oncorhynchus > Oncorhynchus tshawytscha. Next base: position 230,248 of record NW_024609785.1, read on the forward strand.
GGGAGACAGAGTGAAAACGAGAAGGGAGGGAGGGGGAGACAGAGTGAAAACGAGAAGGGAGGGAGGGGGGGAGACAGAGTGAAAATGAGAGGGAGGGAGGGAGGAGAGGGAGGGAGGGGGAGACAGAATGAAAACGAGAAGGGAGGGGGGAGGAGAGTGAAAAGGAGGGAGGGGGGAGGGAGGGAGGGAGGGAGAGGGAGTGAAGGGAAGGGAGGAGGGAGGGAGGGAGGACAGAGAAAATGAGAAGGGAGGGAGGGAGACAGAGTGAAAACGAGGGAGGGAGGGATGAGGGGGGAGACAGAGTGAAAATGAGAAGGGAGGGGGAGACAGAGTGAAAACGAGAAGGGAGGGGGGGGAGAAACAGAGGAGGGAAAACTTGAAAGGAGGGAGGGGGGGAGACAGAGTGAAAATGAGAAGGGAGGAGGGGGGAGACAGAGTGAAAATGAGAAGGGGAGGGAGGGGGAGACAGAGTGAAAACGAGAAGGGAGGGGGGGGAGACAGAGTGAAAATGAGAAGGGAGGGAGGGAGACAGAGTGAAAATGAGAAGGGAGGGAGGGGGGAGACAGAGTGAAAACGAGAAGGAGGGAGGGGGGAGACAGAGTGAAAATGAAGGGAGGGAGGGGGAGACAGAGTGAAAATGAGAAGGGAGGAGGGGGAGACAGAGTGAAAACGAGAAGGGAGGGAGGGGGGAGACAGAGTGAAAACGAGAAGGAGGGAGGGGGAGACAGAGTGAAAACGAGAAGGGAGGGAGGGGGAGACAGAGCGAAAATGAGAAGGGAGGGGGGGAGACAGAGTGAAAATGAGAAGGAGGGAGGGGGAGACAGAGGAAAACGAGAAGGGAGGGGGAGACAGAGTGAAAACGAGAAGGGAGGGAGGGGGAGACAGGGAGAAAGGAAAGGGAGGGAGGGGGGAGACAGAGTGAAAACGAGAAGGGAGGGAGGGGGGAGACAGAGTGAAAACGAGAAGAGGGAGGGAGGGGGAGACAGAGTGAAAACAGAAGGGAGGGAGGGAGGGAGACAGAGTGAAAATGAGAGGGGGAGGGAGGGGGGAGACAGAGTGAAAACGAGAAGGGAGGGAGGGGGAGACAGAGTGAAAATGAGAAGGGAGGGAGGGGGAGACAGAGTGAAAACCAGAAGGGAGGGAGGGGGGAGACAGAGTGAAAATGAGAAGGGAGGGGGGGGAGGGAGGGAGAGGGAGAGTGAAAACGAGAAGGGGAGGGAGGGAGACAGAGTGAAAACGAGAAGGGAGGGAGGGAGACAGAGTGAAAACGAGAAGGAGGGAGGGGGGAGACAGAGTGAAAACGAGAAGGGAGGGAGGGGGGGAGACAGAGTGAAAATGAGAAGGGAGGGAGGGGGGAGACAGAGTGAAAACGAGAAGGGAGGGAGGGAGACAGAGTGAAAACCAGAAGGAGGGAGGGGGGGAGACAGAGTGAAAAATGAGAAGGGAGGGAGGGAGACAGAGTGAAAACGAGAAGGAGGGAGGGGGGAGACAGAGTGAAAACGAGAAGGGAGGGAGGGAGACAGAGTGAAAACGAGAAGGGAGGGAGGGAGACAGAGTGAAAACGAGAAGGAGGGAGGGGGGAGACAGAGTGAAAATGAGAAGGGAGGGGGAGACAGAGGAAAACGAGAAGGGGGAGGGAGGGGGGAGACAGAGTGAAAACGAGAAGGGAGGGGGGGGAGACAGAGTGAAAACGAGAAGGGAGGGAGGGAGACAGAGTGAAAATGAGAAGGGAGGGAGGGAGACAGAGTGAAAACGAGAAGGGAGGGAGGGGGGAGACAGAGTGAAAATGAGAGGGAGGGAGGGAGGAAGACAGAGGAAAAAACAGAGAAGGAGGGAGGGGGGAGACAGAGTGAAAACGAGGAGGGAGGGAGGGAGACAGAGGAAAATGAGGAGGGAGGGAGGGAGACAGAGTGAAAATGAGAAGGGAGGGAGGGAGACAGAGTGAACACGAGAAGGGAGGGGGAGACAGAGTGAAAATGAGAAGGGAGGGAGGGGGGGGAGACAGAGTGAAAATGAGAAGGGGGAGGGAGAGGGAGGGAGGAGACAGAATGAAAAGAGAAGGAGGGAGGGAGGGAGGGAGGGAGGGAGGGAGGGAGGGAGGGAGGGAGGGAGGGAGGGAGGGAGGGAGGGAGGGAGGGAGGGGGAGGGAGGGAGGGAAGAGTGAAAATGAGAAGGGAGGGAGGGAGGGTGGGGACAGAGTGAAAAGAGAAGGGAGGGAGGGAGGGGACAGAGTGAAAAGAGAAGGGGAGGGAGGGAGGAGACAGTGTGAAAAAGAGAAGGGAGGGAGGGAGGGAGGGAGGGGACAGAGGAAAAGAGAAGGGAGGGAGGGAGGAGACAGTGTGAAAATGAGAAGGGAGGGAGGGAGGAGACAGAGTGAAAAAGAGAAGGGATGGAGGGAGGGAGGGAGGAGACAGAGTGAAAAAAAAGAGGAGGGAGGAGGGAGGGAGAGAGGGAAATGAGGGAAGGGAGGGAGGGAGGGAGGGAGGGAGGAAAAAGAGAAGGAGGGAGGGAGGAGACAGTGTGAAAAAGAGAAGGGAGGGAGGGAGGGGACAGAGTGAAAAAGAGAACGGAGGGAGGGAGGAGACAGAGTGAAAAAGAGAAGGGAGGGAGGGAGGGAGGGGGAGGCAGAGGGGGGAGGGGGAGGGAGGGAGGGAGGGAGGGAGGGAGGGAGGGAGGAGGGAGGGAGGGAGGGAGGGAGGGAGGGAGGGAGAGTGAAAATGAGAAGGGAGGGAGGGATGGGACAGAGTGAAAAAGAGAAGGGAGGGGAGGGAGGGGACAGAGGGAAAATGGGAAGGAGGGAGGGAGGGGACAGAGTGAAAAATAGGAGGGAGGGAGGGAGGAGACAGAGTGAAAAAGGAGGGGGGAGGGAGGAGGGAGGGAGGGAGGGAGGGAGGGAGGGAGGGAGGGAGGGAGGGAGGGAGGGAGGGAGGGAGGGAGGGACAGAATGATCAACAGTTTGTTTGGCAAATTACTCTGTGTGTGTCGTGCGTTTAGCCTTCAGTTGGAATGGCCCAGCAGTATCTACTAGTGGCACTAGAGGGCACCAGTTCCCTATTAAGCTGTGTCGCTATTGTCAATGGTATTTCCTTGATTCCTCGCATCCTCTCTCCTTGGCCTCTTCTCAAAACCCATTGGAGGAGGAGATCCAAGGGGAGGAACCTCAGAGCTTCTGCACCAATGTGCTTTGAGAAGGAGACAGGAAGGGAGGACAGGAGGAATCAAGGAAATACTATTTAGTGCCTTCGGTTGTCACTTGTTGCAAAACCAACTCAGTCACTTTCAGAGTCGAGAGTTTCTGATGAGTTAATCAGTTAACACATTAACTAGTAGTTAGGATAAGTAGAGTTCTTATGAATTAATCAGTTAACACATTAACTAGTAGTTAGGATAAGTAGAGTTCTGATGAGTTAATCAGTTAGTACATTAACTAGTAGTTAGGATAAGTAGAGTTCTGATGAATTAATCAGTTAACGCATTAACTAGTAGTTAGGATAAGTAGAGTTCTGATGAATTAATCAGTTAACACATTAACTAGTAGTTAGGATAAGTAGAGTTCTGAAGAGTTAATCAGTTAACACATTAACTACTAGTTAGGATAAGTAGAGTTCTGATGAGTTAATCAGTTAGTACATTAACTACTAGTTAGGATAAGTAGAGTTCTGATGAGTTAATCAGTTAGTACATTAACTAGTAGTTAGGATAAGTAGAGTTCTGATGAATTAATCAGTTAACGCATTAACTAGTAGTTAGGATAAGTAGAGTTCTGATGAATTAATCAGTTAACACATTAACTAGTAGTTAGGATAAGTAGAGTTCTGAAGAGTTAATCAGTTAACACATTAACTACTAGTTAGGATAAGTAGAGTTCTGATGAGTTAATCAGTTAGTACATTAACTACTAGTTAGGATAAGTAGAGTTCTGATGAGTTAATCAGTTAGTACATTAACTACTAGTTAGGATAAGGAGAGTTTCTGATGTGTTAATTAGTTAGTAAATTAACTACTAGTTAGGATAAGTAGAGTTCTGATGTGTTAATCAGTACATGAACTACTAGTTAGGATAAGTAGAGTTTCTGATGTGTTAATTAGTTAGTACATTAACTACTAGTTAGGATAAGTAGTGTTCTGATGTGTTAATCAGTACATTAACTACTAGTTAGGATAAGTAGAGTTTCAGATGAGTTAATCAGTTAGTACATTAACTACTAGTTAGGATAAGTAGAGTTTCTGATGAGTTAATCAGTACATTAACTACTAGTTAGGATAAGTAGAGTTTCAGATGAGTTAATCAGTTAGTACATTAACTACTAGTTAGGATAAGTAGAGTTTCTGATGAGTTAATCAGTACATTAACTACTAGTTAGGATAAGTAGTGTTCTGATGTGTTAATCAGTACATGAACTACTAGTTAGGATAAGTAGAGTTTCTGATGAGTTAATCAGTACATTAACTACTAGTTAGGTTAAGTAGAGTTTCTGATGAGTTAATCAGTACATTAACTACTAGTTAGGATAAGTAGAGTTTCAGATGAGTTAATCAGTACATTAACTACTAGTTAGGATAAGTAGAGTTTCTGATGAGTTAATCAGTACATTAACTACTAGTTAGGATAAGTAGTGTTCTGATGTGTTAATCAGTACATGAACTACTAGTTAGGATAAGTAGAGTTTCTGATGAGTTAATCAGTACATTAACTACTAGTTAGGTTAAGTAGAGATTCTGATGAGTTAATCAGTACATTAACTACTAGTTAGGTTAAGTAGAGTTTCTGATGAGTTAATCAGTACATTAACTACTAGTTAGGATAAGTAGAGTTTCTGATGAGTTAATCAGTACATGAACTACTAGTTAGGATAAGTAGAATTTCTGATGTGTTAATCAGTACATGAACTACTAGTTAGGATAAGTAGAATTTCAGATGAGTTAATCAGTTACATTAACTACTAGTTAGGATAAGTAGAGTTTCTGATGAGTTAATCAGTACATGAACTACTAGTTAGGATAAGTAGTGTTCTGATGAGTTAATCAGTACATGAACTACTAGTTAGGATAAGTAGAGTTTCTGATGTGTTAATTAGTTAGTACATTAACTACTAGTTAGGATAAGTAGTGTTCTGATGTGTTAATCAGTACATTAACTACTAGTTAGGATAAGTAGAGTTTCAGATGAGTTAATCAGTTAGTACATTAACTACTAGTTAGGATAAGTAGAGTTTCTGATGAGTTAATCAGTACATTAACTACTAGTTAGGATAAGTAGAGTTTCAGATGAGTTAATCAGTACATGAACTACTAGTTAGGATAAGTAGTGTTCTGATGTGTTAATCAGTACATGAACTACTAGTTAGGATAAGTAGTGTTCTGATGAGTTAATCAGTACATGAACTACTAGTTAGGATAAGTAGAGTTTCTGATGAGTTAATCAGTACATTAACTACTAGTTAGGTTAAGTAGAGTTTCTGATGAGTTAATCAGTACATTAACTACTAGTTAGGATAAGTAGAGTTTCAGATGAGTTAATCAGTACATTAACTACTAGTTAGGATAAGTAGAGTTTCTGATGAGTTAATCAGTACATTAACTACTAGTTAGGATAAGTAGTGTTCTGATGTGTTAATCAGTACATGAACTACTAGTTAGGATAAGTAGAGTTTCTGATGAGTTAATCAGTACATTAACTACTAGTTAGGTTAAGTAGAGTTTCTGATGAGTTAATCAGTACATTAACTACTAGTTAGGTTAAGTAGAGTTTCTGATGAGTTAATCAGTGCATTAACTACTAGTTAGGATAAGTAGAGTTTCTGATGAGTTAATCAGTACATTAACTACTAGTTAGGATAAGTAGAGTTTCAGATGAGTTAATCAGTACATTAACTACTAGTTAGGATAAGTAGAGTTACAGATGAGTTAATCAGTTAACACATTAACTACTAGTTAGGATAAGTAGAGTTTCAGATGAGTTAATCAGTACATGAACTACTAGTTAGGATAAGTAGTGTTCTGATGAGTTAATCAGTACATGAACTACTAGTTAGGATAAGTAGAGTTTCTGATGAGTTAATCAGTACATTAACTACTAGTTAGGATAAGTAGTGTTCTGATGAGTTAATCAGTACATTAACTACTAGTTAGGATAAGTAGAGTTTCAGATGAGTTAATCAGTTAGTACATTAACTACTAGTTAGGATAAGTAGAGTTTCTGATGAGTTAATCAGTACATTAACTACTAGTTAGGATAAGTAGAGTTTCAGATGAGTTAATCAGTACATGAACTACTAGTTAGGATAAGTAGTGTTCTGATGTGTTAATCAGTACATGAACTACTAGTTAGGATAAGTAGAGTTTCTGATGAGTTAATCAGTATATGAACTACTAGTTAGGATAAGTAGTGATTCTGATGTGTTAATCAGTACATTAACTACTAGTTAGGTTAAGTAGAGTTTCTGATGAGTTAATCAGTACATTAACTACTAGTTAGGATAAGTAGAGTTTCTGATGAGTTAATCAGTACATGAACTACTAGTTAGGATAAGTAGAATTTCTGATGTGTTAATCAGTACATGAACTACTAGTTAGGATAAGTAGAATTTCAGATGAGTTAATCAGTACATGAACTACTAGTTAGGATAAGTAGAATTTCAGATGAGTTAATCAGTACATGAACTACTAGTTAGGATAAGTAGAATTTCAGATGAGTTAATCAGTACATGAACTACTAGTTAGGATAAGTAGAATTTCAGATGAGTTAATCAGTACATGAACTACTAGTTAGGATAAGTAGAATTTCAGATGAGTTAATCAGTACATGAACTACTAGTTAGGATAAGTAGAATTTCAGATGAGTTCATCAGTACATGAAGTATTGGAATGGATTCTACTCTCACTGGTGTTCTAGAACCATGTGCATTTTCACGTTGCAAACTTCAACAGTGAGATTATTTTCACCCTGTTTCTGTCACACTGCAGTGCCTCTCTGAATGTGTGCTTTGTAGATAATGTTGTGGTTGGTTTTGTGATCTCACACGTTCACATACTGAGTATACTGCGCCTGTGTGTGTCTCTCTCTGTGTGTGTGTGTCTGCGCGTGTCTCTCTGTGTGTGTGTGTGTGTGTGTGTGTGTGTGTGTGTGTGTGTGTGTGTGTGTGTGTGTGTGTGTGTGCGTGCGTGCGTGCGTGCGTGCGCGCGTGTGTGTGTGCGTGTGTGTGTGCGTGCGTGTAAGTAACAGAGGAAAGGGGAAGTGGTACAGTTAAAAGAGTCCTCCTCCATCTGCAGCTCTGCAGAACGCAACACCCACCTCGCTACAACGACCGCAGGGGGAGAAAACGGACAAACTAACGACGAGAGACAATGACAAGACGACAGGAGAGGTGAACACAGACGGAGCCAACAAGACGGAGACAACAAGACAGAGAGACATAAAGACGGAGACAACAAGACGGAGACAAATCAACAAGGGGCAAGTAGAACAGAACGACAGACCTGAAGAAGAGGAGAACAAGAAGGCAAGAAATGCATCTGTTGTTGTTCGATAAGTCAGAATCTAACTGTATTCCTCACATGCTTGGTACATACATCTGTTTGATAAGTCAGAATCTAACTGTATTCGTCACATGCTTGGTACACTAACAGGTGTAGACTAACAGGGAAATGCTTACTGGCGGCTGATTGGCCCTTCCGTTCCCAACAACGCAGAGAGGAGGAAAAAGGGTTTTTGTGTTGCGTAAAGTTGGTGGAATGTTTGGAGCCGTGTCATGAGTCTGTAGTTAGTTCCCTATAGATACACACATGGGTTACTAATGGTCTGAGGACGCGCTTTCACAGGCAAGCAGGTCTAGAAACAGGTCTAGAAACAGTTCAGGGAAGCCAAGCAGATCTAGAAACGGGTCTAGAAACAGGTCTAGAAACAGGTCAGGGAAGCCAAGCAGATCTAGAATCAGTTCCAGAAACAGGTCAGGGAAGCCAATTATATATAACAACAGGTCTAGAAACAGGTCTAGTGTGGTCATGTTCCTGTTGTGTCCAGGTGGCCGTGTTACGGTTGAGATGGAGCTGTGGCGTCACTGTGTGGTTCAAATCAAATCAAATGTTATTTGTCACGTGCACCGAATACAACAGGTGTAGTAGACCTTACAGTGAAATGCTGAATACAACAGGTGTAGTAGACCTTACAGTGAAATGCTGAATACAACAGGTGTAGTAGACCTTACAGTGAAATGCTGAATACAACAGGTGTAGTAGACCTTACAGTGAAATGCTGAATACAACAGGTGTAGTAGACCTTACAGTGAAATGCTGAATACAACAGGTGTAGTAGACCTTACAGTGAAATGCTGAATACAACAGGTGTAGTAGACCTTACAGTGAAATGCTGAATACAACAGGTGTAGTAGACCTTACAGTGAAATGCTGAATACAACAGGTGTAGTAGACCTTACAGTGAAATGCTGAATACAACAGGTGTAGTAGACCTTACAGTGAAATGCTGAATACAACAGGTGTAGTAGACCTTACAGTGAAATACTGAATACAACAGGTGTAGTAGACCTTACAGTGAAATGCTGAATACAACAGGTGTAGTAGACCTTATACAGTAGTGAGAGGCTATATACAGTAGTGAGGCTATAACAGTAGCGAGGCTATATACAGTAGATAGGCTACATACAGTAGTGAGGCTATAACAGTAGAGAGGCTATAACAGTAGAGAGGCTATAACAGTAGAGAGGCTATATACAGTAGAGAGGCTATATACAGTAGAGAGGCTATATACAGTAGCGAGGCTATAACAGTAGAGAGGCTATATACAGTAGAGAGGCTATATACAGTAGCGAGGCTATAACAGTAGTGAGGCTATAACAGTAGCGAGGCTATAACAGTAGGGAGGCTATAACAGCAGCGAGGCTATATACAGTAGAGAGGCTATATACAGTAGATAGGCTACATACAGTAGTGAGGCTATAACAGTAGAGAGGCTATAACAGTAGAGAGGCTATAACAGTAGAGAGGCTATAACAGTAGAGAGGCTACATACAGTAGTGAGGCTATAACAGTAGAGAGGCTATAACAGTAGAGAGGCTATAACAGTAGAGAGGCTATATACAGTAGCGAGGCTATAACAGTAGAGAGGCTATATACAGTAGAGAGGCTATATACAGTAGCGAGGCTATAACAGTAGCGAGGCTATAACAGTAGCGAGGCTATAACAGTAGGGAGGCTATAACAGCAGTGAGGCTATATATAGTAGAGAGGCTATATACAGTAGAGAGACTATATACAGTAGAGAGGCTATATACAGTAGAGAGGCTATATACAGTAGTGAGGCTATAACAGTAGCGAGGCTATATACAGTAGATAGGCTACATACAGTAGTGAGGCTATAACAGTAGAGAGGCTATAACAGTAGAGAGGCTATAACAGTAGAGAGGCTATATACAGTAGAGAGGCTATATACAGTAGAGAGAGCTATATACAGGCTATATACAGTAGAGAGGCTATAGTAGACAGTAGTAGAGAGGCTATAACAGTAGAGAGGCTATATACAGTAGAGAGGCTATAACAGTAGTGAGGCTATAACAGTAGTGAGGCTATAACAGTAGAGAGGCTATAACAGTAGAGGGAGGCTATATACAGTAGTGAGGCTATATACAGTAGAGAGGCTATATACAGTAGAGAGGCTATATACAGTAGTGAGGCTATAACAGTAGAGAGGCTATAACAGTAGAGAGGCTATAACAGTAGAGAGGCTATAACAGTAGAGAGGCTATAACAGTAGAGAGGCTATATACAGTAGAGAGGCTATATACAGTAGCCAGGCTATAACAGTAGAGAGGCTATAACAGTAGAGAGGCTATAACAGTAGGAGGCTATAACAGTAGTGAGGCTATAACAGTAGAGAGGCTATAACAGTAGAGAGGCTATATCCAGTAGAGAGGCTATAACAGTAGAGAGGCTATAACAGTAGAGAGGCTATATACAGTAGAGAGGCTATATACAGTAGAGAGGCTATATACAGTAGAGAGGCTATATACAGTAGCGAGGCTATAACAGTAGAGAGGCTTTATACAGTAGAGAGGCTATAACAGTAGTGAGGCTATATACAGTAGAGAGGCTATATACAGTAGAGAGGCTATATACAGTAGAGAGGCTATAACAGTAGAGAGGCTATATACAGTAGAGAGGCTATAACAGTAGCGAGGCTATAACAGTAGCGAGGCTATAACAGTAGCGAGGCTATAACAGTAGAGAGGCTATATACAGTAGAGAGGCTACATACAGTAGCGAGGCTATATACAGTAGAGAGGCTATAACAGTAGCGAGGCTATAACAGTAGAGAGGCTATATACAGTAGAGAGGCTATATACAGTAGAGAGGCTATATACAGCAGAGAGGCTATATACAGACACTGGTTAGTCATTCTGATAGAGGTAGTATGTACATGAGTGTATAATTATAGTGACTATGCATATATGATAAACAGAGAGTAGCAGCAGCGTAAATAGTAGTGAGGCTACATACAGACACCGGTTAGTCAGACTGATTGAGGTAGTATGTACATGAGTGTATAATTATAGTGACGATGCAGATATGATGAACAGAGAGTAAAGAGTTGATCGGTGTTTACAGTTGTCTTACGGTTGTCTTACGGTTGTCTTATGGTTGTCTTACGGTCATGTTGTGTTCCTGTCGTGTCCAGGTGGTCGTGTTACGGTTGAGATGGAGCTGTGGCGTCACTGTGCCGTGTGGCTGATAGAGTGCAGGGTGCTCCCTGAGAGTCACAGGGTAACGTGGGACAGTGCTCAGGTGTGTGAGTTAGCCCAGGCTCTGAGGGATGGAGTCCTGCTCTGTCAGCTGCTGAACAACTTACTACCCCACGCCATCAACCTCCGAGAGATTAACCTCCGACCCCAGATGTCCCAGGTAACACACACGTACACGTACACACACACACACGCACGCACACACACACACACACACACACACGCACGCACGCACGCACGCACGCACGCACGCACTTATAGACATACACATCTACACACACCCAAACATCAGCAGGCTGGTAGGACTAACATCAGAAGGCTGGTAGGACTAACGTCAGCAGGCTGGTAGGACTAACGTCAGCAGGCTGGTAGGACTAACGTCAGCAGGCTGGTAGGACTAACGTCAGCAGGCTGGTAGGGCTAACGTCATCAGGCTGGTAGGGCTAACATCAGCAGGCTGGTAGGACTAACGTCAGCAGGCTGGTAGGACTAACATCATCAGGCTGGTAGGACTAACATCACATCACGTCAGCAGGCTGGTAGGACTAACATCAGCAGGCTGGTAGGACTAACATCAGCAGGCTGGTAGGACTAACATCAGCAGGCTGGTAGGACTAACATCAGCAGGCTGGTAGGACTAACGTCATCAGGCTGGTAGGACTAACGTCATCAGGCTGGTAGGACTAACATCATCAGGCTGGTAGGACTAACATCAGCAGGCTGGTAGGACTAACATCATCAGGCTGGTAGGACTCAGCACATCATCAGGCTGGTAGGACTAACATCATCAGGCTGGTAGGACTAACATCATCAGGCTGGTAGGACTAACATCATCAGGCTGGTAGGACTAACATCATCAGGCTGGTAGGACTAACATCATCAGGCTGGTAGGACTAACGTCATCAGGCTGGTAGGACTAACGTCATCAGGCTGGTAGGACTAACATCATCAGGCTGGTAGGACTAACGTCATCAGGCTGGTAGGACTAACATCATCAGGCTGGTAGGACTAACGTCATCAGGCTGGTAGGACTAACATCATCAGGCTGGTAGGACTAACGTCATCAGGCTGGTAGGACTAACATCATCAGGCTGGTAGGACTAACGTCAGCAGGCTGGTAGGACTAACGTCATCAGGCTGGTAGGACTAACGTCATCAGGCTGGTAGGACTAACATCATCAGGCTGGTAGGACTAACATCATCAGGCTGGTAGGACTAACGTCATCAGGCTGGTAGGACTAACGTCATCAGGCTGGTAGGACTAACATCATCAGGCTGGTAGGACTAACGTCATCAGGCTTGTTGATATGGAAAAGTGAGGTGAAAGTTTGCATTTGAAATGTTGATACGTAAACTAATGCAAATCCATATGTTACCTATGGCCGAGTTTATGCTACCTCCCCTTTAAGATACATTTTATTTTATTTTATTTATTTTACCTTTATTTAACCAGGTAGGCAAGTTGAGAACAAGTTCTCATTTACAATTGCGACCTGGCCAAGATAAAGCAAAGCAGTTCGACAGATACAACGACACAGAGTTACACATGGAGTAAAACAAACATACAGTCAATAATACAGTATAAACAAGTCTATATACAATGTGAGCAAATGAGGTGAGAAGGGAGGTAAAGGCAAAAATGGCCATGGTGGCAAAGTAAATACAATATAGCAAGTAAAACACTGGAATGGTAGTTTTGCAATGGAAGAATGTGCGAAGTAGAAATAAAAATAATGGGGTGCAAAGGAGCAAAATAAATAAATAAATAAAAATTAAATACAGTTGGGAAAGAGGTAGTTGTTTGGGCTAAATTATAGGTGGGCTATGTACAGGTGCAGTAATCTGTGAGCTGCTCTGACAGTTGGTGCTTAAAGCTAGTGAGGGAGATAAGTGTTTCCAGTTTCAGAGATTTTTGTAGTTCGTTCCAGTCATTGGCAGCAGAGAACTGGAAGGAGAGGCGGCCAAAGAAAGAATTGGTTTTGGGGGTGACTAGAGAGATATACCTGCTGGAGCGTGTGCTACAGGTGGGAGATGCTATGGTGACCAGCGAGCTGAGATAAGGGGGACTTTACCTAGCAGGGTCTTGTAGATGACATGGAGCCAGTGGGTTTGGCGACGAGTATGAAGCGAGGGCCAGCCAACGAGAGCGTACAGGTCGCAATGGTGGGTAGTATATGGGGCTTTGGTGATAAAACGGATTGCACTGTGATAGACTGCATCCAATTTGTTGAGTAGGGTATTGGAGGCTATTTTGTAAATGACATCGCCAAAGTCGAGGACTGGTAGGATGGTCAGTTTTACAAGGGTATGTTTGGCAGCATGAGTGAAGGATGCTTTGTTGCGAAATAGGAAGCCAATTCTAGATTTAACTTTGGATTGGAGATGTTTGATATGGGTCTGGAAGGAGAGTTTACAGTCTAACCAGACACCTAAGTATTTGTAGTTGTCCACGTATTCTAAGTCAGAGCCGTCCAGAGTAGTGATGTTGGACAGGCTGGTAGGTGCAGGTAGCGATCGGTTGAAGAGCATGCATTTAGTTTTACTTGTATTTAAGAGCAATTGGAGGCCACGGAAGGAGAGTTGTATGGCATTGAAGCTTGCCTGGAGGGTTGTTAACACAGTGTCCAAAGAAGGGCCGGAAGTATACAGAATGGTGTCGTCTGCGTAGAGGTGGATCAGGGATTCACCAGCAGCAAGAGCGACCTCATTGATGTATACAGAGAAGAGAGTCGGTCCAAGAATTGAACCCTGTGGCACCCCCATAGAGACTGCCAGAGGTCCGGACAGCAGACCCTCCGATTTGACACACTGAACTCTATCAGAGAAGTAGTTGGTGAACCAGGCGAGGCAATTATTTGAGAAACCAAGGCTGTCGAGTCTGCCGATGAGGATGTGGTGATTGACAGAGTCGAAAGCCTTGGCCAGATCAATGAATACGGCTACTAGCAAGACGGTTTCCTGCTTCATAGGTTACCTATGGCCGAGTTTATGCTACCTCCCCTTTAAGATGTCTGCTACTAGCAAGACGGTTTCCGGCCTCATTTCACCAGTTTAAAATGACCAGACATTGAAATATAGAATATTATTTATTGAGGAAATGGAATACATGTGAGAATGAGGATTCAGGAGGGGAATGAGAATAGACCAGATGAAGTAGAGGACAGCAGATGAAGTAGAGGACAGCAGATGAAGTAGAGGACAGGAGATGAAGTAGAGGACAGGAGATGAAGTAGAGGACAGGAGATGAAGTAGAGGACAGCAGATGAAGTAGAGGACAGCAGATGAAGTAGAGGACAGGAGATGAAGTAGAGGACAGGAGATGAAGTAGAGGACAGCAGATGAAGTAGAGGACAGCAGATGAAGTAGAGGACAGCAGATGAAGTAGAGGACAGCAGATGAAGTAGAGGACAGCAGATGAAATAGAGGACAGCAGATGAAGTAGAGGACAGCAGATGAAGTAGAGGACAGCAGATGAAGTAGAGGACAGCAGATGAAGTAGAGGACAGCAGATGAAGTAGAGGACAGCAGATGAAGTAGAGGACAGGAGATGACAGCAGATGAAGTAGAGGACAGTAGAGGACAGCAGATGAAGTAGAGGACAGCAGATGAAGTAGAGGACAGCAGATGATGCAGAGGACAGCAGATGAAGTAGAGGACAGCAGATGAAGTAGAGGACAGCAGATGAAATAGAGGACAGCAGATGAAGTAGAGGACAGCAGATGAAATAGAGGACAGCAGATGAAATAGAGGACAGCAGATGAAATAGAGGACAGCAGATGAAATAGAGGACAGCAGATGAAGTAGAGGACAGCAGATGAAGTAGAGGACAGCAGATGAAGTAGAGGACAGCAGATGAAGTAGAGGACAGGAGATGACAGCAGATGAAGTAGAGGACAGTAGAGGACAGCAGATGAAGTAGAGGACAGCAGATGAAGTAGAGGACAGCAGATGATGCAGAGGACAGCAGATGAAGTAGAGGACAGCAGATGAAGTAGAGGACAGCAGATGAAGTAGAGGACAGCAGATGATGCAGAGGACAGCAGATGAAGTAGAGGACAGCAGATGAAGAAGAGGACAGCAGATGAAGTAGAGGACAGCAGATGAAGTAGAGGACAGCAGATGATGTAGAGGACAGCAGATGAAGAAGAGGACAGCAGATGAAGTAGAGGACAGCAGATGAAGTAGAGGACAGCAGATGAAGTAGAGGACAGCAGATGATGCAGAGGACAGCAGATGAAGTAGAGGACAGTAGAGGACAGGAGATGACAGCAGAGGACAGAAGAGGACAGTAGAGGACAGAAGAGGACAGTAGAGGACCGCAGATTAAATAGAGGACAGCAGAGGACAGTAGAGGACAGAAGAGGACAGTAGAGGACAGAAGAGGACAGGAGAGGACAGCAGATGAAGTAGAGGACAGCAGATGAAGCAGAGGACAGCAGATGATGCAGAGGACAGCAGATGAAGTAGAGGACAGGAGATGACAGCAGAGGACAGAAGAAGACAGTAGAGGACAGAAGAGGACAGTAGAGGACCGCAGATGAAATAGAGGACAGCAGAGGACAGTAGAGTACAGAAGAGGACAGTAGAGGACAGAAGAGGACAGTAGAGGACAGAAGAGGACAGCAGATGAAGCAGAGGACAGCAGATGAAGTAGAGGACAGCAGATGAAGTAGAGGACAGTAGAGGACAGCAGATGAAGGATCCAGGCGGTGGACTTGAAAGTTTGTCTTGGAGTCTCTGGCAGACTGTCAGGCTGTGGTAATCAGGCTGCTGTGGTGATGGTGAGGCTGGGCAGTTGAGGACTGATCCAGGAGAGGTTCTCAGCCGGTAAGATCAGGGGCTGTACCGCTGCAGGAGCAGGTGGCAGGTAACTGGATGAGCTGGCTGGGAAGTGGGAGTTCATGGCTGGGATGTGAGAGTTCATGGCTGGGATGTGAGAGTTCATGGCTGGGATGTGAGAGTTGATGACTGGGATGTGGGAGTTCATGGCTGGGATGTAGGAGTTCATGGCTGGGATGTAGGAGTTCGTGGCTGGGATGTGGGAGTTCATGGCTGGGATGTGGGAGTTCATGGCTGGGATGTGGGAGTTCATGGCTGGGATGTGAGAGTTCATGGCTGGGATGTGGGAGTTCATGGCTGGGATGTGGGAGTTCATGGCTGGGATGTGAGAGTTCATGGCTGGGATGTGGGAGTTCATGGCTGGGATGTGGGAGTTCATGGCTGGGATGTGGGAGTTCATGGCTGGGATGTGGGAGTTCATGGCTGCCCACCTCAGGTCCCTCTGGCCCCTCTCTCTGCCCACAGCCAAGAGGCCAGAGCAGGCCACCAGACAGGCCACCCGAGCAGAGCCACCAGAGCAGAGCCACCAGAGCAGAGCCACCAGAGCAGAGCCACCAGACAGGCCACCAGAGCAGAGCCACCAGAGCAGAGCCACCCGAGCAGAGCCACCAGACAGGCCACCCGAGCAGAGCCACCAGAGCAGAGCCACCAGACAGGCCACCAGAGCAGAGCCACCAGAGCAGAGCCACCCGAGCAGAGCCACCAGAGCAGAGCCACCAGAGCAGAGCCACTAGAGCAGAGCCACCAGAAAACCAGTTGCACAGCCAGCGGAGTCAGAATGTGAGGTAGCAGGCAGAGGAAGCAGCATGTTGAGAGAGAGGCCGTCGCTGGCAAAGGCTCGGTGAGGCACTGCCGGAGCAGCGGTCAGGGTCCACAGCAGTAGTCAGGGTCCACAGTCAGGGTCCACAGTAGTAGTCAGGGTCCACAGTCAGGGTCCACAGTAGTAGTCAGGGTCCACAGCAGTAGTCAGGGTCCACAGTAGTAGTCAGGGTCCACAGTAGTAGTCAGGGTCCACAGTAGTAGTCAGGGTCCACAGCAGTAGTCAGGGTCCACAGTCAGGGTCCACAGTAGTAGTCAGGGTCCACAGTCAGGGTCCACAGTAGTAGTCAGGGTCCACAGTAGTAGTCAGGGTCCACAGTCAGGGTCCACAGCAGTAGTCAGGGTCCACAGTAGTAGTCAGGGTCCACAGCAGTAGTCAGGGTCCACAGTAGTAGTCAGGGTCCACAGTAGTAGTCAGGGTCCACAGTAGTAGTCAGGGTCCACAGTCAGGGTCCACAGCAGTAGTCAGGGTCCACAGTAGTAGTCAGGGTCCACAGTAGTAGTCAGGGTCCACAGTAGTAGTCAGGGTCCACAGCAGTAGTCAGGGTCCACAGTAGTAGTCACACGGTGTCCTGGATGAGGCTAGTCACACAGTGTCCTGGATGAGGCTAGTCACACAGTGTCCTGGATGAGGCTAGTCACACAGTGTCCTGGATGAGGCTAGTCACACAGTGTCCTGGATGATGCTAGTCACACAGTGTCCTGGATGAGGCTAGTCACACAGTGTCCTGGATGAGGCTAGTCACACAGTGTCCTGGATGAGGCTAGTCACACAGTCACACAGTGTCCTGGATGAAGCTAGTCACACAGTGTCCTGGATGAGACTAGTCACACGGTGTCCTGGATGAGGCTAGTCACACAGTGTCCTGGATGAGGCTAGTCACACAGTGTCCTGGATGAGGCTAGTCACACAGTGTCCTGGATGAGGCTAGTCACACAGTGTCCTGGATGAAGCTAGTCACACAGTGTCCTGGATGAGACTAGTCACACGGTGTCCTGGATGAGGCTAGTCACACAGTGTCCTGGATGAGGCTAGTCACACAGTGTCCTGGATGAGGCTAGTCACACAGTGTCCTGGATGAGGCTAGTCACACAGTGTCCTGGATGAGGCTAGTCACACAGTGTCCTGGATGATGCTAGTCACACAGTGTCCTGGATGAGGCTAGTCACACAGTGTCCTGGATGAGGCTAGTCACACAGTGTCCTGGATGAGGCTAGTCACACAGTGTCCTGGATGAAGCTAGTCACACAGTGTCCTGGATGAGACTAGTCACACGGTGTCCTGGATGAGGCTAGTCACATGGTGTCCTGGATGAGGCTAGTCACACAGTGTCCTGGATGAGACTAGTCACACGGTGTCCTGGATGAGGCTAGTCACACGGTGTCCTGGATGAGGCTAGTCACATGGTGTCCTGCAGCACCACATGCACCGCAGAACGAAGAGGAGGAATGTTAGTTCGGTCAGTAGTGTGGTAGTGGTGATTAAGGAGAGTCAGGATTAGCAACGAGCAACAGCTGCGTTCAATGACACTAGTTAAAGTGTTGCAGACAGGCCTGGAGGCTGGTTGGCAACGTGTAGCAGCTTGTTGAGTTGCTGCGTTCAAGGACACTAGTTAAAGTGTTGCAGACAGGCCTGGAGGCTGGTTGGCAACGTGTAGCAGCTTGTTGAGTTGCTGGAGAGCTGCGTTAAAGTTGTTGTGTTTAAATCTGGTCCTCTCCTGAATTTGTGTTTGTTCTGAACACCATTATTAAGCTGCACGCTGTTATCACTGTTTCCTGCTTCATTTCCATAGCGACTGTTCCATAGCGACCGTTCCATAGTGACGAGCAGACCGCATGTAGGCCCCCGGACAATGAGATAAGAAAATCACCTGGTGTGTGTGTGTGTGTGTGTGTGTGTGTGTGTGCGCGTGTGTGTGTGAGAGTTAGTATCAATGACCATAATCTATTCTGGTTTACAGTGTGGTGGGTTTAAGGGAATCCTTTCTGTGGGTCATAATATTTAGTTCATTGATAAATGTTATTAAACGTCAAATCAAATCAAAGTTTATGTGTCATGTGCGCTGAATACAACAGGTGTAGATCTTACAGTGAAATGCTGATTACAACAGGTGTCATAGCAGGTTTGAACGTGCTGAGTGTGTGTGTGTTGGGTCATAGCAGGTTTGATCGTGCTGAGTGTGTGTGTGTTGGTTTCGTAGCAGGTTTGATCGTGCTGAGTGGCCGTGCTGAGTGTGTAACTCTGGGGAGTGGCCGTACTGAGTGTGTGTGTGTGTTGGTTTCGTAGCAGGTTTGACCGTGCTGACTGTGTAACTCTGGGGAGTGGCCGTGCTGACTGTGTAACTCTGGGGAGTGGCCGTGCTGTGTGTAACTCTGGGGAGTGGCCGTGCTGAGTGTGTAACTCTGGGGAGTGGCCGTGCTGAGTGTGTAACTCTGGGGAGTGGCCGTGCTGAGTGTGTAACTCTGGGGAGTGGCCGTGCTGAGTGTGTAACTCTGGGGAGTGGCCGTACTGAGTGTGTAACTCTGGGGAGTGGCCGTGCTGAGTGTGTAACTCTGGGGAGTGGCCGTGCTGAGTGTGTAACTCTGGGGAGTGGCCGTGCTGAGTGTGTAACTCTGGGGAGTGGCCGTGCTGACTGTGTAACTCTGGGGAGTGGCCGTGCTGACTGTGTAACTCTGGGGTGCTGACTGTAACTCCGTACTGACTGTGTAACTCTGGGGAGTGGCCGTACTGACTGTGTAACTCTGGGGAGTGACCGTACTGACTGTGTAACTCTGGGGAGCTGAGTGTGTAACTCTGGGGAGTGGCCGTGCTGAGTGTGTAACTCTGGGGAGTGGCCGTACTGACTGTGTAACTCTGGGGAGTGGCCGTACTGACTGTGTAACTCTGGGGAGTGACCGTGCCTGACTGTGTAACTCTGGGGAGTGACCGTGCTGACTGTGTAACTCTGGGGAGTGGCCGTACTGACTGTGTAACTCTGGGGAGGGAGTGACTGTGTAACTCTGGGGAGTGGCCTGACTGTGTAACTCTGGGGAGTGGCCGTGCTGACTGTGTAACTCTGGGGGGAGTGGCCTGTGTAACTGAGTGTGTAACTCTGGGGAGTGGCCGTGCTGACTGTGTAACTCTGGGGAGTGGCCGTACTGACTGTGTAACTCTGGGGAGTGGCCGTACTGACTGTGTAACTCTGGGGAGTGGCCGTGCTGACTGTGTAACTCTGGGGAGTGGCCGTACTGACTGTGTAACTCTGGGGAGTGGCCGTGCTGACTGTGTAACTCTGGGGAGTGGCCGTGCTGACTGTGTAACTCTGGGGAGTGGCCGTACTGACTGTGTAACTCTGGGGAGTGGCCGTGCTGACTGTGTAACTCTGGGGAGTGGCCGTGCTGACTGTGTAACTCTGGGGAGTGGCCGTACTGAGTGTGTAACTCTGGGGAGTGGCCGTACTGAGTGTGTAACTCTGGGGAGTGGCCGTGCTGACTGTGTAACTCTGGGGAGTGGCCGTGCTGACTGTGTAACTCTGGCCGACTGTGTAACTCTGGGGAGTGGCCGTACTGACTGTGTAACTCTGGGGAGTGGCCGTGCTGACTGTGTAACTCTGGGGAGTGGCCGTGCTGACTGTGTAACTCTGGGGAGTGGCCGTGCTGACTGTGTAACTCTGGGGAGTGGCCGTGCTGACTGTGTAACTCTGTGGGGAGTGGCCGTGCTGACTGTGTAACTCTGGGGAGTGGCCGTACTGACTGTGTAACTCTGGGGAGTGGCCGTGCTGACTGTGTAACTCTGGGGAGTGGCCGTGCTGACTGTGTAACTCTGGGGAGTGGCCGTGCTGACTGTGTAACTCTGGGGAGTGGCCTGACTGTGTAACTCTGACTGTGTAACTCTGGGGAGTGGCCGTGCTGACTGTGTAACTCTGGGGAGTGGCCGTGCTGACTGTGTAACTCTGGGGAGTGGCCGTGCTGACTGTGTAACTCTGGGGAGGACCGTGCTGACTGTGTAACTCTGGGGAGTGACCGTGCTGACTGTGTAACTCTGGGGAGTGGCCGTGCTGACTGTGTAACTCTGGGGAGTGGCCGTACTGACTGTGTAACTCTGGGGAGTGGCCGTGCTGACTGTGTAACTCTGGGGAGTGGCCGTGCTGACTGTGTAACTCTGGGGAGTGGCCGTACTGACTGTGTAACTCTGGGGAGTGGCCGTGCTGACTGTGTAACTCTGGGGAGTGGCCGTGCTGACTGTGTAACTCTGGGGAGTGGCCGTACTGACTGTGTAACTCTGGGGAGTGGCCGTGCTGACTGTGTAACTCTGGGGAGTCCTATGAGGTGACCAGTGTCCTCCCTTCATAACACATGTTGAGACACTTTGCATAACTGCACAAGGAAGTGTCCATTGCAACAAAAGGAATCCACGTCTGTGAACATCACAGATATGTGTGTGTGGGTGTGTGTGTGTGTGTGTGTGTGTGTGTGTGTGTGTGTGTGTGTGTGTGTGTGTGTGTGTGTGTGTGTGTGCTCATACCAGGGTCATATATCAGTGCCAGTCAAAACATTTCCCTTTTTTAAAATTAGAGTTCTCTATTTAACAATGCTGACACACACACACACACACACACACACACACACACACACACACGCACACACACACACTGCTCTGGCAGGAAGCTGTGCAAATCTGATTCTGCAAATGTCTGACCGCTGAGCAGCAGGGTTTTGTATTAGAGACATTAATGTGTTTTACACTGACTAGATGAACACCTTGTGGCTCTCTCTCTCTCTCTCTCTTTCTCTCCATCTCTCTCTCTTTCTCTCCTTCTCTCCATCTCTCTCCTCTCTTTCTCTCTCTCTCTCTCTTTCTCTCCATCTCTATCTCCTTTCTCTCTCTCTCTCTCTCTTTATCTCCATCTCTCTCTCTCCTCTCTCTTTCTCACTCTCTCCCCTCTCTTTTTCTCCATCTCCTCTCTCTTTCTTTCCATCTCTCTCTCTCCTCTCTCTTTCTCTCCAACTCTCTCTCTCCTCTCTCTTTCTCTCTCTCCCCCTCATGGGGCGGCAGGGTAGCCTAGTGGTTAGAGCATTGGACTCGTAACCGGAAGGTTGCAAGTTCAAATCCGAGCTGACAAGGTACAAATCTGTCGTTCTGCCCCTGAACAGGCAGTTAACCCACTATTCCTAGGCCGTCATTGAAAATAAGAATTTGTTCTTAACTGACTTGCCTAGTTAAATATAGGTTTAAAAAAAATAAAAAATGTTATCTCTCCTTCTCTCCCTTGATTCTATCCCTCCACCTCCCTACTGGTTTCCATAGTGATGTGCACAGTATTGTGTCTGTCGATCAATCAAATAATCAGTCAATCATTACACAAGTTGGCTGAGGGGATGTGTGATGATGACTATTTTCAATGTGATTACTGAACCTATGAAGTGTGACTCAATGGCTTGTGAATAACCTGTTCTGATTAGCCCACTGTAGTTCCTGTGTCTTAACTAACCTGATACGATTGGCTTCTGTAGTTCCTGTGTCTTAACTAACCTGATAGGATTGGCTTCTGTAGTTCCTATATCTTAAATAACCTTATCTGATTGGCTCCTTTAGTTCCCGTGTCTGAAAAAACAGATATGATTGGCTTCCTGTGTCTGTTCCTGTGTCTGAAATAACCTGTTCTGATTGGCTCCCTGTAGTTCCTGTGTCTGAAGAACATCCGTACGTTCCTGGGGGTGTGTCAGGAGAAGTTCCACCTGAGGAAGACTGAACTGTTTGAAGCCTTCGACCTGTTTGATGTCAGAGACTTCGGCAAGGTGTGTGTGTGTGTATGTGTGTGTGTGTGTGTGTGTGTGTGTGTGTGTGTGTGTGTGTGACATCACCTCACCCCATCTGAACTCTCTCTCGTTTTACATGTACATTTTTAGTCATTTAGCAGACGCTCTTATCCGGAGAGACTTACAGTTGCAGAACATTCATCTTCAGATAGCTAGGTGAGACGACCACATACAGTACATTCATCTTCAGATGGCTAGGTGAAACGACCATTCATCTTCAGATAGCTAGGTGAGACGACCACATACAGTACATTCATCTTCAGATAGCTAGTTGAGACGACCACATACAGAACATTCATCTTCAGATAGCTAGGTGAGACGACCACATACAGTACATTCATCTTCAGATAGCTAGGTGAGACGACCATTCATCTTCAGATAGCTAGGTGAGACGACCACATACAGTACATTCATCTTCAGATAGCTAGGTGAGACGACCACATACAGTACATTCATCTTCAGATAGCTAGGAGAGACGACCATTCATCTTCAGATAGCTAGGTGGGACGACCACATACAGAACATTCATCTTCAGATAGCTAGGTGAGACGACCACATACAGAACATTCATCTTCAGATAGCTAGGTGAGAGACGACCATTCATCTTCAGATAGCTAGGTGAGACGACCCATACAGTACATTCATCTTCAGATAGCTAGGTGAGACGACCACATACAGTACACCACATACAGTACATTCATCTTCAGATAGCTAGGTGAGACGACAGTACATTCATCTTCAGATAGCATGAGACGACCATTCATCTTCAGATAGCTAGGTGAGACGACCACATACAGAACATTCATCTTCAGATAGCTAGGTGAGACGACCATTCATCTTCAGATAGCTAGGTGAGACGACCACATACAGAACATTCATCTTCAGATAGCTAGGTGGGACGACCATTCATCTTCAGATAGCTAGGTGGGACGACCCCATACAGTACATTCATCTTCAGATAGCTAGGAGAGACGACCACATACAGTACATTCATCTTCAGATAGCTAGGAGAGACGACCACATACAGTACATTCATCTTCAGATAGCTAGGAGAGACGACCATTCATCTTCAGATAGCTAGGTGAGACGACCACATACAGAACATTCATCTTCAGATAGCTAGGTGAGACGACCATTCATCTTCAGATAGCTAGGTGAGACGACCACATGCAGAACATTCATCTTCAGATAGCTAGGTGGGACGACCATTCATCTTCAGATAGCTAGGAGAGACGACCATTCATCTTCATATAGTTAGGTGAGACGACCACATACAGAACATTCATCTTCAGATAGCTAGGTGAGACGACCACATACAGTACATTCATCTTCAGATAGCTAGGAGAGACGACCATTCATCTTCAGATAGCTAGGTGAGACGACCACATACAGTACATTCATCTTCAGATAGCTAGGAGAGACGACCATTCATCTTCAGATAGCTAGGTGAGACGACCACATACAGTACATTCATCTTCAGATAGCTAGGAGAGACGACCATTCATCTTCAGATAGCTAGGAGAGACGACCATTCATCTTCAGATAGCTAGGTGGGACGACCCCATACAGTACATTCATCTTCAGATAGCTAGGAGAGACGACCACATACAGTACATTCATCTTCAGATAGCTAGGTGAGACGACCATTCATCTTCAGATAGCTAGGAGAGACGACCACATACGAACATTCATCTTCAGATAGCTAGGAGAGACAACCATTCATCTTCAGATAGCTAGGTGGGACGACCCCATACAGTACATTCATCTTCAGATAGCTAGGAGAGACGACCATTCATCTTCAGATAGCTAGGAGAGACGACCACATACAGAACATTCATCTTCAGATAGCTAGGAGAGACAACCATTCATCTTCAGATAGCTAGGAGAGACGACCACATACAGTACATTCATCTTCAGATAGCTAGGAGAGACGACCATTCATCTTCAGATAGCTAGGAGAGACGACCACATACAGAACATTCATCTTCAGATAGCTAGGTGGGACCACATACAGTACATTCATCTTCAGATAGCTAGGTGGGACGACCATTCATCTTCAGATAGCTAGGAGAGACGACCACATACAGAACATTCATCTTCAGATAGCTAGGTGGGACCACATACAGTACATTCATCTTCAGATAGCTTGGTGGGACGACCACATACAGAACATTCATCTTCAGATAGCTAGGTGGGACGACCATTCATCTTCAGATAGCTAGGTGGGACGACCATTCATCTTCAGATAGCTAGGAGAGACGACCACATACAGAACATTCATCTTCAGATAGCTAGGAGAGACGACCATTCATCTTCAGATAGCTAGGTGAGACGACCACATACAGAACATTCATCTTCAGATAGCTAGGTGGGACGACCACATACAGTACATTCATCTTCAGATATCTAGGTGAGACGACCATTCATCTTCAGATAGCTAGGTGGGACGACCACATACAGTACATTCATCTTCAGATAGCTAGGTGAGACGACCATTCATCTTCAGATAGCTAGGAGAGACGACCACATACAGAACATTCATCTTCAGATAGCTAGGAGAGACGACCATTCATCTTCAGATAGCTAGGTGAGACGACCACATACAGAACATTCATCTTCAGATAGCTAGGAGAGACGACCATTCATCTTCAGATAGCTAGGTGGGACGACCCCATACAGTACATTCATCTTCAGATAGCTAGGATAGCTAGGAGAGACGACCACATACAGTACATTCATCTTCAGATGGCTAGGTGAGACGACCATTCATCTTCAGATAGCTAGGTGAGACGACCACATACAGTACATTCATCTTCAGATAGCTAGGTGAGACGACCACATGCAGAACATTCATCTTCAGATAGCTAGGTGGGACGACCATTCATCTTCAGATAGCTAGGAGAGACGACCATTCATCTTCAGATAGCTAGGTGAGACGACCACATACAGAACATTCATCTTCAGATAGCTAGGTGAGACGACCACATACAGTACATTCATCTTCAGATAGCTAGGAGAGACGACCATTCATCTTCAGATAGCTAGGTGAGACGACCACATACAGTACATTCATCTTCAGATAGCTAGGAGAGACGACCATTCATCTTCAGATAGCTAGGAGAGACGACCACATACAGAACATTCATCTTCAGATAGCTAGGAGAGACGACCATTCATCTTCAGATAGCTAGGTGAGACGACCACATACAGAACATTCATCTTCAGATAGCTAGGTGGGACGACCACATACAGTACATTCATCTTCAGATATCTAGGTGAGACGACCATTCATTCTTCAGATAGCTAGGTGGGACGACCACATACAGTACATTCATCTTCAGATAGCTAGGTGAGACGACCATTCATCTTCAGATAGCTAGGAGAGACGACATTCACATACAGAACATTCATCTTCAGATAGCTAGGAGAGACGACCATTCATCTTCAGATAGCTAGGTGAGACGACCACATACAGAACATTCATCTTCAGATAGCTAGGAGAGACGACCATTCATCTTCAGATAGCTAGGTGGGACGACCCCATACAGTACATTCATCTTCAGATAGCTAGGAGAGACGACCACATACAGTACATTCATCTTCAGATGGCTAGGTGAGACGACCATTCATCTTCAGATAGCTAGGTGAGACGACCACATACAGTACATTCATCTTCAGATAGCTAGGTGAGACGACCACATGCAGAACATTCATCTTCAGATAGCTAGGTGGGACGACCATTCATCTTCAGATAGCTAGGTGAGACAACCACATACAGAACATTCATCTTCAGATAGCTAGGTGAGACGACCACATACAGTACATTCATCTTCAGATAGCTAGGAGAGACGACCATTCATCTTCAGATAGCTAGGTGAGACGACCACATACAGTACATTCATCTTCAGATAGCTAGGAGAGACGACCATTCATCTTCAGATAGCTAGGTGAGACGACCACATACAGTACATTCATCTTCAGATAGCTAGGTGAGACGACCACATACAGAACATTCATCTTCAGATAGCTAGGTGAGACGACCACATACAGTACATTCATCTTCAGATAGCTAGGAGAGACGACCATTCATCTTCAGATAGCTAGGAGAGACGACCATTCATCTTCAGATAGCTAGGTGGGACGACCCCATACAGTACATTCATCTTCAGATAGCTAGGAGAGACGACCACATACAGTACATTCATCTTCAGATAGCTGGGAGAGACGACCATTCATCTTCAGATAGCTAGGTGAGACGACCATTCATCTTCAGATAGCTAGGAGAGACGACCATTCATCTTCAGATAGCTAGGTGGGACGACCCCATACAGTACATTCATCTTCAGATAGCTAGGAGAGACGACCATTCATCTTCAGATAGCTAGAAGAGACGACCACATACAGAACATTCATCTTCAGATAGCTAGGAGAGACAACCATTCATCTTCAGATAGCTAGGAGAGACGACCACATACAGTACATTCATCTTCAGATAGCTAGGAGAGACGACCATTCATCTTCAGATAGCTAGGAGAGACGACCACATACAGAACATTCATCTTCAGATAGCTAGGTGGGACCACATACAGTACATTCATCTTCAGATAGCTAGGTGAGACGACCATTCATCTTCAGATAGCTAGGTGGGACGACCACATACAGAACATTCATCTTCAGATAGCTAGGTGAGACGACCACATACAGTACATTCATCTTCAGATAGCTAGGGAGACGAACATTCATCTTCAGATAGCTAGGTGGGACGACCCCATACAGTACATTCATCTTCAGATAGCTAGGAGAGACGACCACATACAGTACATTCATCTTCAGATAGCTAGGAGAGACGACCACATACAGTACATTCATCTTCAGATAGCTAGGAGAGACGACCATTCATCTTCAGATAGCTAGGTGGGACGACCACATACAGTACATTCATCTTCAGATAGCTAGGAGAGACGACCACATACAGTACATTCATCTTCAGATAGCTAGGTGAGACGACCACATACAGTACATTCATCTTCAGATAGCTAGGAGAGACGACCACATACAGTACATTCATCTTCAGATAGCTAGGTGAGACGACCATTCATCTTCAGATAGCTAGGTGAGACGACCACATACAGAACATTCATCTTCAGATAGCTAGGTGAGACCACATACAGTACATTCATCTTCAGATAGCTAGGTGAGACGACCATTCATCTTCAGATAGCTAGGTGGAGAGACCACATACAGAACATTCATCTTCAGATAGCTAGGTGAGACGACCACATACAGTACATTCATCTTCAGATAGCTAGGAGAGACGAACATTCATCTTCAGATAGCTAGGTGGGACGACCCCATACAGTACATTCATCTTCAGATAGCTAGGAGAGACGACCACATACAGTACATTCATCTTCAGATAGCTAGGAGAGACGACCACATACAGTACATTCATCTTCAGATAGCTAGGAGAGACGACCATTCATCTTCAGATAGCTAGCATACAGGTGGGACGACCCATACAGTACATTCATCTTCAGATAGCTAGGTGAGACGACCACATACAGTACATTCATCTTCAGATAGCTAGGAGAGACGACCACATACAGTACATTCATCTTCAGATAGCTAGGTGAGACGACCACATACAGTACATTCATCTTCAGATAGCTAGGTGAGACGACCATTCATCTCTTCAGATAGCTAGGTGAGACGACCACATACAGAACATTCATCTTCAGATAGCTAGGTGAGACGACCATTCATCTTCAGATAGCTAGGGAGACGACCACGACAGAACATTCATCTTCAGATAGCTAGGTGAGACGACCACATACAGAACATTCATCTTCAGATAGCTAGGTGAGACGACCATTCATCTTCAGATAGCTAGGTGAGACGACCATTCATCTTCAGATAGCTAGGAGAGACGACCATTCATCTTCAGATAGCTAGGTGAGACGACCACATACAGTACATTCATCTTCAGATAGCTAGGTGAGACGACCACATACAGAACATTCATCTTCAGATAGCTAGGTGAGACGACCACATACAGTACATTCATCTTCAGATAGCTAGGAGAGACGACCATTCATCTTCAGATAGCTAGGAGAGACGACCATTCATCTTCAGATAGCTAGGTGGGACGACCCCATACAGTACATTCATCTTCAGATAGCTAGGAGAACGACCACATACAGTACATTCATCTTCAGATAGCTAGGGAGAGACGACCATTCATCTTCAGATAGCTAGGTGAGAGACCATTCATCTTCAGATAGCTAGGAGAGACGACCACATACAGAACATTCATCTTCAGATAGCTAGGTGAGACGACCATTCATCTTCAGATAGCTAGGTGAGACGACCACATACAGTACATTCATCTTCAGATAGCAGTGAGACGACCATTCATCTTCAGATAGCTAGGTGGGACGACCACATACAGAACATTCATCTTCAGATAGCTAGGTGAGACGACCACATACAGTACATTCATCTTCAGATAGCTAGGAGAGACAGAACATTCATCTTCAGATAGCTAGGTGGGACGACCCATACAGTACATTCATCTTCAGATAGCTAGGAGAGACGACCACATACAGTACATTCATCTTCAGATAGCTAGGTGAGACGACCACATACAGTACATTCATCTTCAGATAGCTAGGAGAGACGACCATTCATCTTCAGATAGCTAGGTGGGACGACCCCATACAGTACATTCATCTTCAGATAGCTAGGTGAGACGACCACATACAGTACATTCATCTTCAGATAGCTAGGTGAGACCATTCACATACGACCATTCATCTTCAGATAGCTAGGTGAGACGACAGAACATTCATCTTCAGATAGCTAGGTGGGACGACCATTCATCTTCAGATAGCTAGGAGAGACGACCATTCATCTTCAGATAGCTAGGTGAGACGACCACATACAGAACATTCATCTTCAGATAGCTAGGTGAGACGACCACATACAGTACATTCATCTTCAGATAGCTAGGAGAGACGACCATTCATCTTCAGATAGCTAGGTGAGACGACCACATACAGTACATTCATCTTCAGATAGCTAGGAGAGACGACCATTCATCTTCAGATAGCTAGGTGAGACGACCACATACAGTACATTCATCTTCAGATAGCTAGGTGAGACGACCACATACAGAACATTCATCTTCAGATAGCTAGGTGAGACGACCACATACAGTACATTCATCTTCAGATAGCTAGGAGAGACGACCATTCATCTTCAGATAGCTAGGAGAGACGACCATTCATCTTCAGATAGCTAGGTGGGACGACCCCATACAGTACATTCATCTTCAGATAGCTAGGAGAGACGACCACATACAGTACATTCATCTTCAGATAGCTAGGGAGAGACGACCATTCATCTTCAGATAGCAGAGACGACCATTCATCTTCAGATAGCTAGGAGAGACGACCACATACAGAACATTCATCTTCAGATAGCTAGGAGAGACAACCATTCATCTTCAGATAGCTAGGTGGGACGACCCCATACAGTACATTCATCTTCAGATAGCTAGGAGAGACGACCATTCATCTTCAGATAGCTAGGAGAGACGACCACATACAGAACATTCATCTTCAGATAGCTAGGAGAGACAACCATTCATCTTCAGATAGCTAGGAGAGACGACCACATACAGTACATTCATCTTCAGATAGCTAGGAGAGACGACCATTCATCTTCAGATAGCTAGGAGAGACGACCACATACAGAACATTCATCTTCAGATAGCTAGGTGGGACCACATACAGTACATTCATCTTCAGATAGCTAGGTGGGACGACCATTCATCTTCAGATAGCTAGGAGAGACGACCACATACAGAACATTCATCTTCAGATAGCTAGGTGGGACCACATACAGTACATTCATCTTCAGATAGCTAGGTGGGACGACCACATACAGAACATTCATCTTCAGATAGCTAGGTGGGACGACCATTCATCTTCAGATAGCAGGTGGGACGACCATTCATCTTCAGATAGCTAGGAGAGACGACCACATACAGAACATTCATCTTCAGATAGCTAGGAGAGACGACCATTCATCTTCAGATAGCTAGGTGAGACGACCACATACAGAACATTCATCTTCAGATAGCTAGGTGGGACGACCACATACAGTACATTCATCTTCAGATATCTAGGTGAGACGACCATTCATCTTCAGATAGCTAGGTGGGACGACCACATACAGAACATTCATCTTCAGATAGCTAGGTGGGACGACCATTCATCTTCAGATAGCTAGGAGAGACGACCATTCATCTTCAGATAGCTAGGTGAGACGACCACATACAGAACATTCATCTTCAGATAGCTAGGAGAGACGACCATTCATCTTCAGATAGCTAGGTGAGACGACCACATACAGAACATTCATCTTCAGATAGCTAGGTGGGACCACATACAGTACATTCATCTTCAGATAGCTAGGGGGGACGACCATTCATCTTCAGATAGCTAGGTGAGACGACCACATACAGAACATTCATCTTCAGATAGCTAGGTGGGACGACCACATACAGTACATTCATCTTCAGATATCTAGGTGAGACGACCATTCATCTTCAGATAGCTAGGTGGGACGACCACATACAGTACATTCATCTTCAGATAGCTAGGTGAGACGACCATTCATCTTCAGATAGCTAGGAGAGACGACCACATACAGAACATTCATCTTCAGATAGCTAGGAGAGACGACCATTCATCTTCAGATAGCTAGGTGAGACGACCACATACAGAACATTCATCTTCAGATAGCTAGGTGAGACGACCACATACAGTACATTCATCTTCAGATAGCTAGGTGAGACGACCATTCATCTTCAGATAGCTAGGTGAGACGACCACATACAGTACATTGATCTTCAGATAGCTAGGTGAGACGACCACATACAGTACATTCATCTTCAGATAGCTAGGTGAGACGACCATTCATCTTCAGATAGCTAGGTGAGACGACCACATACAGAACATTCATCTTCAGATAGCTAGGTGAGACGACCATTCATCTTCAGATAGCTAGGTGAGACGACCACATACAGTACATTCATCTTCAGATAGCTAGGTGAGACGACCACATACAGTACATTCATCTTCAGATAGCTAGGTGAGACGACCATTCATCTTCAGATAGCTAGGTGAGACGACCATTCATCTTCAGATAGCTAGGTGAGACGACCACATACAGAACATTCATCTTCAGATAGCAGAACATTCATCTTCAGATGAGACGACCATTCATCTTCAGATAGCTAGGTGAGACGACCACATACAGTACATTCATCTTCAGATAGCTAGGTGAGACGACCATTCATCTTCAGATAGCTAGGTGGGACGACCACATACAGAACATTCATCTTCAGATAGCTAGGTGAGACGACCACATACAGTACATTCATCTTCAGATAGCTAGGTGAACATTCATCTTCAGATAGCTAGGTGGGACGACCCCATACAGTACATTCATCTTCAGATAGCTAGGAGAGACGACCACATACAGTACATTCATCTTCAGATAGCTAGGTGAGACGACCACATACAGTACATTCATCTTCAGATAGCTAGGTGAGACGACCATTCATCTTCAGATAGCTAGGTGAGACGACCACATACAGAACATTCATCTTCAGATAGCTAGGTGGGACGACCATTCATCTTCAGATAGCTAGGAGAGACGACCATTCATCTTCAGATAGCTAGGTGAGACGACCACATACAGAACATTCATCTTCAGATAGCTAGGAGAGACGACCACATACAGTACATTCATCTTCAGATAGCAGACCATTCATCTTCAGATAGCTAGGTGAGACGACCACATGCAGAACATTCATCTTCAGATAGCTAGGTGGGACGACCATTCATCTTCAGATAGCTAGGAGAGACGACCATTCATCTTCAGATAGCTAGGTGAGACGACCACATACAGAACATTCATCTTCAGATAGCTAGGTGAGACGACCACATACAGTACATTCATCTTCAGATAGCTAGGAGAGACGACCATTCATCTTCAGATAGCTAGGTGAGACGACCACATACAGTACATTCATCTTCAGATAGCTAGGAGAGACGACCATTCATCTTCAGATAGCTAGGTGAGACGACCACATACAGTACATTCATCTTCAGATAGCTAGGTGAGACGACCACATACAGAACATTCATCTTCAGATAGCTAGGTGAGACGACCACATACAGTACATTCATCTTCAGATAGCTAGGAGAGACGACCATTCATCTTCAGATAGCTAGGAGAGACGACCATTCATCTTCAGATAGCTAGGTGGGACGACCCCATACAGTACATTCATCTTCAGATAGCTAGGTGAGACGACCACATACAGTACATTCATCTTCAGATAGCTGGGAGAGACGACCATTCATCTTCAGATAGCTAGGTGAGACGACCATTCATCTTCAGATAGCTAGGAGAGACGACCACATACAGAACATTCATCTTCAGATAGCTAGGAGAGACAACCATTCATCTTCAGATAGCTAGGAGAGACGACCACATACAGTACATTCATCTTCAGATAGCTAGGAGAGACGACCACATACAGAACATTCATCTTCAGATAGCTAGGTGAGACGACCACATACAGAACATTCATCTTCAGATAGCTAGGTGGGACCACATACAGTACATTCATCTTCAGATAGCTAGGGGGGACGACCATTCATCTTCAGATAGCTAGGAGAGACGACCACATACAGAACATTCATCTTCAGATAGCTAGGTGGGACCACATACAGTACATTCATCTTCAGATAGCAGGTGGGACGACCACATACAGAACATTCATTCAGATAGCTAGGTGGGACGACCATTCATCTTCAGATAGCTAGGTGGGACGACCATTCATCTTCAGATAGCTAGGAGAGACGACCACATACAGAACATTCATCTTCAGATAGCTAGGAGAGACGACCATTCATCTTCAGATAGCTAGGTGAGACGACCACATACAGAACATTCATCTTCAGATAGCTAGGTGGGACGACCACATACAGTACATTCATCTTCAGATATCTAGGTGAGACGACCATTCATCTTCAGATAGCTAGGTGGGACGACCACATACAGAACATTCATCTTCAGATAGCTAGGTGGGGACGACCATTCATCTTCAGATAGCTAGACGACCATTCATCTTCAGATAGCTAGGAGAGACGACCACATACAGAACATTCATCTTCAGATAGCTAGACGACCATTCATCTTCAGATAGCTAGGTGAGACGACCACATACAGAACATTCATCTTCAGATAGCTAGGTGGGACGACCACATACAGTACATTCATCTTCAGATAGCTAGGTGAGACGACCATTCATCTTCAGATAGCTAGGTGAGACGACCACATACAGAACATTCATCTTCAGATAGCTAGGTGGATAGACGACCACATACAGTACATTCATCTTCAGATATCTAGGTGAGACGACCATTCATCTTCAGATAGCTAGGTGGGACGACCACATACAGTACATTCATCTTCAGATAGCTAGGTGAGACGACCATTCATCTTCAGATAGCTAGGAGAGACGACCACATACAGAACATTCATCTTCAGATAGCTAGGAGAGACGACCATTCATCTTCAGATAGCTAGGTGAGACGACCACATACAGAACATTCATCTTCAGATAGATAGCTAGGTGAGACGACCACATACAGAACATTCATCTTCAGATAGCTAGGTGAGACGACCACATACAGTACATTCATCTTCAGATAGCTAGGTGGACGACCACATACAGAACATTCATCTTCAGATAGCTAGGTGAGACGACCACATACAGTACATTCATCTTCAGATAGCTAGGTGAGACGACCACATACAGTACATTCATCTTCAGGTAGCTAGGTGAGATGACCACATACAGTACATTCATCTTCAGATAGCTAGGTGAGACGACCATTCATCTTCAGATAGCTAGGTGAGACGACCACATACAGAACATTCATCTTCAGATAGCTAGGTGAGACGACCATTCATCTTCAGATAGCTAGGTGAGACGACCACATACAGTACATTCATCTTCAGGTAGCTAGGTGAGACGACCACATACAGTACATTCATCTTCAG
The DNA here is from genome assembly GCF_018296145.1 of Oncorhynchus tshawytscha. NCBI lineage: Eukaryota > Metazoa > Chordata > Actinopteri > Salmoniformes > Salmonidae > Oncorhynchus > Oncorhynchus tshawytscha. The sequence goes on from NW_024609785.1 coordinate 264,603, forward strand.
ATAGCTAGGTGAGACGACCATTCATCTTCAGATAGCTAGGTGAGATGACCATTCATCTTCAGATAGCTAGGTGAGACGACCACATACAGAACATTCATCTTCAGATAGCTAGGTGAGACGACCATTCATCTTCAGATAGCTAGGTGAGACGACCACATACAGTACATTCATCTTCAGATAGCTAGGTGAGACGACCATTCATCTTCAGATAGCTAGGTGGGACGACCACATACAGAACATTCATCTTCAGATAGCTAGGTGAGACGACCACATACAGTACATTCATCTTCAGATAGCTAGGAGAGACGAACATTCATCTTCAGATAGCTAGGTGGACGACCCCATACAGTACATTCATCTTCAGATAGCTAGGAGAGACGACCACATACAGTACATTCATCTTCAGATAGCTAGGAGAGACGACCACATACAGTACATTCATCTTCAGATAGCTAGGTGAGACGACCATTCATCTTCAGATAGCTAGGTGAGACGACCACATGCAGAACATTCATCTTCAGATAGCTAGGTGGGACGACCATTCATCTTCAGATAGCTAGGAGACATACAGACCATTCATCTTCAGATAGCTAGGTGAGACGACCACATACAGAACATTCATCTTCAGATAGCTAGGTGAGACGACCACATACAGTACATTCATCTTCAGATAGCTAGGAGAGACGACCATTCATCTTCAGATAGCTAGGTGAGACGACCACATACAGTACATTCATCTTCAGATAGCTAGGAGAGACGACCATTCATCTTCAGATAGCTAGGTGAGACGACCACATACAGTACATTCATCTTCAGATAGCTAGGTGAGACGACCACATACAGAACATTCATCTTCAGATAGCTAGGTGAGACGACCACATACAGTACATTCATCTTCAGATAGCTAGGAGAGACGACCATTCATCTTCAGATAGCTAGGAGAGACGACCATTCATCTTCAGATAGCTAGGTGGGACGACCCCATACAGTACATTCATCTTCAGATAGCTAGGAGAGACGACCACATACAGTACATTCATCTTCAGATAGCTGGGAGACGACCATTCATCTTCAGATAGCTAGGTGAGACGACCATTCATCTTCAGATAGCTAGGAGAGACGACCACATACAGAACATTCATCTTCAGATAGCTAGGTGAGACGACCATTCATCTTCAGATAGCTAGGTGAGACGACCACATACAGTACATTCATCTTCAGATAGCTAGGTGAGACGACCATTCATCTTCAGATAGCTAGGTGGGACGACCACATACAGAACATTCATCTTCAGATAGCTAGGTGAGACGACCACATACAGTACATTCATCTTCAGATAGCTAGGAGTGACGAACATTCATCTTCAGATAGCTAGGTGGGACGACCCCATACAGTACATTCATCTTCAGATAGCTAGGAGAGACGACCACATACAGTACATTCATCTTCAGATAGCTAGGAGAGACGACCACATACAGTACATTCATCTTCAGATAGCTAGGAGAGACGACCATTCATCTTCAGATAGCTAGGTGGGACGACCCCATACAGTACATTCATCTTCAGATAGCTAGGAGAGACGACCACATACAGTACATTCATCTTCAGATAGCTAGGTGAGACGACCATTCATCTTCAGATAGCTAGGTGAGACGACCACATGCAGAACATTCATCTTCAGATAGCTAGGTGGGACGACCATTCATCTTCAGATAGCTAGGAGAGACGACCATTCATCTTCAGATAGCTAGGTGAGACGACCACATACAGTACATTCATCTTCAGATAGCTAGGAGAGACGACCATTCATCTTCAGATAGCTAGGTGAGACGACCACATACAGTACATTCATCTTCAGATAGCTAGGTGAGACGACCACATACAGAACATTCATCTTCAGATAGCTAGGTGAGACGACCACATACAGTACATTCATCTTCAGATAGCTAGGAGAGACGACCATTCATCTTCAGATAGCTAGGTGGGACGACCCCATACAGTACATTCATCTTCAGATAGCTAGGAGAGACGACCACATACAGTACATTCATCTTCAGATAGCTGGGAGAGACGACCATTCATCTTCAGATAGCTAGGTGAGACGACCATTCATCTTCAGATAGCTAGGAGAGACGACCACATACAGAACATTCATCTTCAGATAGCTAGGAGAGACAACCATTCATCTTCAGATAGCTAGGTGGGACGACCCCATACAGTACATTCATCTTCAGATAGCTAGGAGAGACGACCATTCATCTTCAGATAGCTAGGGAGAGACGACCACATACAGAACATTCATCTTCAGATAGCTAGGAGAGACAACCATTCATCTTCAGATAGCTAGGAGAGACGACCACATACAGTACATTCATCTTCAGATAGCTAGGAGAGACGACCATTCATCTTCAGATAGCTAGGAGAGACGACCACATACAGAACATTCATCTTCAGATAGCTAGGTGGGACCACATACAGTACATTCATCTTCAGATAGCTAGGTGGGACGACCATTCATCTTCAGATAGCTAGGAGAGACGACCACATACAGAACATTCATCTTCAGATAGCTAGGTGGGACCACATACAGTACATTCATCTTCAGATAGCTAGGTGGGACGACCACATACAGAACATTCATCTCAGATAGCTAGGTGGGACGACCATTCATCTTCAGATAGCTAGGTGGGACGACCATTCATCTTCAGATAGCTAGGAGAGACGACCACATACAGAACATTCATCTTCAGATAGCTAGGAGAGACGACCATTCATCTTCAGATAGCTAGGTGAGACGACCACATACAGAACATTCATCTTCAGATAGCTAGGTGGGACGACCACATACAGTACATTCATCTTCAGATATCTAGGTGAGACGACCATTCATCTTCAGATAGCTAGGTGGGACGACCACATACAGAACATTCATCTTCAGATAGCTAGGAGAGACGACCATTCATCTTCAGATAGCTAGGTGAGACGACCACATACAGAACATTCATCTTCAGATAGCTAGGTGAGACGACCACATACAGTACATTCATCTTCAGATAGCTAGGTGAGACGACCACATACAGAACATTCATCTTCAGATAGCTAGGTGAGACGACCACATAGACGACCACATACAGTACATTCATCTTCAGATAGCTAGGTGAGACGACCACATACAGTACATTCATCTTCAGATAGCTAGGTGAGACAACCATTCATCTTCAGATAGCTAGGTGAGACGACCACATACAGAACATTCATCTTCAGATAGCTAGGTGAGCGACCATTCATCTTCAGATAGCTAGGTGAGACGACCACATACAGTACATTCATCTTCAGATAGCTAGGTGAGACGACCACATGCAGAACATTCATCTTCAGATAGCTAGGTGGGGACGACCATTCATCTTCAGATAGCTAGGAGAGACGACCATTCATCTTCAGATAGCTAGGTGAGACGACCACATACAGTACATTCATCTTCAGATAGCTAGGTGAGACGACCACATACAGTACATTCATCTTCAGATAGCTAGGAGAGACGACCATTCATCTTCAGATAGCTAGGTGAGACGACCACATACAGTACATTCATCTTCAGATAGCTAGGAGAGACGACCATTCATCTTCAGATAGCTAGGTGAGACGACCACATACAGTACATTCATCTTCAGATAGCTAGGAGAGACGACCACATACAGTACATTCATCTTCAGATAGCTGGGAGAGACGACCATTCATCTTCAGATAGCTAGGTGAGACGACCATTCATCTTCAGATAGCTAGGAGAGACGACCACATACAGAACATTCATCTTCAGATAGCTAGGAGAGACAACCATTCATCTTCAGATAGCTAGGTGGGACGACCCCATACAGTACATTCATCTTCAGATAGCTAGGTGGGACCACATACAGTACATTCATCTTCAGATAGCTAGGTGGGACGACCACATACAGTACATTCATCTTCAGATAGCTAGGAGAGACGACCATTCATCTTCAGATAGCTAGGTGAGACGACCACATACAGAACATTCATCTTCAGATAGCTAGGTGGGACGACCACATACAGTACATTCATCTTCAGATAGCTAGGTGAGACGACCATTCATCTTCAGATAGCTAGGTGAGACGACCACATACAGAACATTCATCTTCAGATAGCTAGGTGGGACGACCACATACAGTACATTCATCTTCAGATATCTAGGTGAGACGACCATTCATCTTCAGATAGCTAGGAGAGACGACCACATACAGAACATTCATCTTCAGATAGCTAGGAGAGACAACCATTCATCTTCAGATAGCTAGGAGAGACGACCACATACAGTACATTCATCTTCAGATAGCTAGGAGAGACGACCACATACAGAACATTCATCTTCAGATAGCTAGGTGAGAGGACCATTCATCTTCAGATAGCTAGGTGGGACGACCCCATACAGTACATTCATCTTCAGATAGATAGGAGAGACGACCACATACAGTACATTCATCTTCAGATAGCTAGGAGAGACGACCATTCATCTTCAGATAGCTAGGTGAGACGACCACATACAGTACATTCATCTTCAGATAGCTAGGTGGGACGACCATTCATCTTCAGATAGCTAGGAGAGACGACCACATACTGTACATTCATCTTCAGATAGCTAGGTGGGACGACCACATACAGTACATTCATCTTCAGATAGCTAGGTGAGACGACCACATACAGAACATTCATCTTCAGATAGCTAGGTGGTACGACCACATACAGTACATTCATCTTCAGATACCTAGGTGAGACGACCATTCATCTTCAGATAGCTAGGAGAGACGACCACATACAGAACATTCATCTTCAGATAGCTAGGTGGGACGACCACATACAGTACATTCATCTTCAGATAGCTAGGTGGGACGACCACATACAGTACATTCATCTTCAGATAGCTAGGTGGGACGACCATTCATCTTCAGATATCTAGGTGGGAAATATTCAGACCCTTTGACTTTTTCCGTTACGTTACGCCTTATTCTAAAATGGCTTAAATATTTTTTCTTCCTCATCAATATACACACAATACTCCATAATGACAAAGTAAAAACAGGTTTTTAGAAACTTTTGTAAATATATTAAACATTTAAAATGTATATATTATAGTTACATAAGTATTCAGACTCTTTACCGCTCCACTGACGCTCCACTGACAATTCCTTCGACCTCATGTCTTGGTTTTTGCTCTGACATGCACTGTCAACTGTGGGCCCTTATATACACAGGCGTGTGCCTTTCCAAATCATGTCCAATCAATTGAATTTACCACAGGTGGACTCCAATCAAGTTGTAGAAACATCTTAAAGGATGATCAATTGAAACAGGATGCAAGCTTGTGAAAGTATTCACCCCCCCTTGCAATTTTTCCTATTTTATTGCCTTACAACCTGGAATTAAAATATATATTTTTTGAGGGGTATCATTTGATTTACACAACATGGCCCCCTCTTTGAAGATGCAAAATATTTTGTAAACATGATGAACTGGAGCTCAATTGCGAGTCTCATAGCAAAGGGTCTGAATACTTATGTAAAACAATTTTTTTTTTTAAATAAGGTATTTTATGTTTTTACATGTTTAATACATTTAGTAAACATTTTTTAAAAATCAGTTTTTACACTTTGTCATTATGGTTTATTGTGTGTAGATTGATGAGGATAAAAAAACATTTTTTTAATTTAATCCATTTTAGAATAAGGCTGTAACGTAACAACATGTGGAAAAGGGGGAGGGGTCTGAATACTTTCTGAATGCTCTGTTTCACAGTCTAGTAGGAAAGGGGGAGGGGTCTGAATACCTTCTGAATGCTCTGTTTCACAGTCTAGTAGGAAAGGGGAGGGGTCTGAATACCTTCTGAATGCTCTGTTTCACAGTCTAGTAGGAAAGGGGAGGGGTCTGAATACCTTCTGAATGCTCTGTTTCACAGTCTAGTAGGAAAAGGGGTCTGAATACCTTCAGGTTTTATTCAGGAGGGTGGGGCTGTGTTTCACAGTCTAGTAGGAAAGGGGGAGGGGACGAATACCCAAGAATGCTCTGTTTCACAGTCTAGAAGGAAAAGACAACAGGTTTTATTCAGGAGGGTGGGGGCTGTCGTCAGAACGGCCAAGTGTGTGTGTGTGTGTGTGTGTGTGTGTGTGTGTGTGTGTGTGTGTGTGTGTGTGTGTGTGTGTGTGTGTGTGTGTGTGTGTGTGTGTGTGTGTGTCATCTTTGACATGGGGGTTACAGCTGTTTTCTTTCGTTTTATTCTGCTCCCCCACAGTCTGCAGCTTCCTGTCAACGTGTCACCACGGTTACCATAAGCCGACCCAGTTACAGGAACAAGGCTTGTTTCTCTTTGAGACCCCAGAACACAGTCAGAACACAGTCATAACACAGCCCAGAACACAGCCAGAACACAGAACACAGCCCAGAACACAGTCAGAACACAGCCCAGAACACAGTCATAACACAGCCCAGAACACAGTCAGAACACAGCACAGAACACAGCCCAGAACACAGCCCAGAACACAGCCCAGAACACAGCCAGAACACAGCCATAATAACACAGCCCAGAACACAGTCAGAACACAGTCAGAACACAGCCCAGAACACAGTCAGAACACAGCCCAGAACACAGTCAGAACACAGCCCAGAACACAGTCAGAACACAGTCAGAACACAGTCAGAACACAGCCCAGAACACAGCCCAGAACACAGCCCAGAACACAGCCCAGAACACAGTCCAGAACACAGCCCAGAACACAGCCCAGAACACAGCCCAGAACACAGCCCAGAACACAGCCCAGAACACAGCCCAGAAACACAGCCAGAACACAGCCCAGAACACAGCCAGAACACAGCCCAGAACACAGCCATAACACAGCCCAGAACACAGTCAGAACACAGTCATAACACAGTCATAACACAGCCCAGAACACAGCCATACACACAGCCCAGAACACAGCCCAGAACACAGTCCCAGAACACAGCCCATCAGAACACAGCCAGAACACAGCCCAGAACACAGTCAGAACACAGCCCAGAACACAGCCCAGAACACAGTCAGAACACAGCCCAGAACACAGTCAGAACACAGTCCAGAACACAGCCCAGAACACAGTCAGAACACAGCAGAACACAGCCCAGAACACAGTCAGAACACAGCCCAGAACACAGTCAGAACACAGTCAGAACACAGCCCAGAACACAGTCAGAACACAGCAGTCAGAACACAGAACACAGCCCAGAACACAGTCAGAACACAGAACCCAGAACACAGCCCAGAACACAGAACACCAGAACACCAGAACACAGCCCAGAACACAGCCCAGAACACAGCCCAGAACACAGCCCAGAACACAGCCCAGAACACAGCCATAACACAGTCAGAACACAGCCCAGAACACAGCCCAGAACACAGCCAGAACACAGCCCAGAACACAGCCCAGAACACAGTCCAGAACACAGCCCAGAACACAGTCAGAACACAGTCAGAACACAGTCAGAACACAGCCCAGAACACAGTCAGAACACAGCCCAGAACACAGTCCAGAACACAGTCAGAACACAGTCAGAACACAGTCAGAACACAGTCAGAACACAGTCAGAAACCTTTAAACAGCACAGTCAGTCAGGGGTGTCCACATACTTCAGCCATATACAGTCCATGCAGAACCAGTCTTTAAACAGCACAGTCAAGGGCGTCCACATACTTATGGCCATATAGTGTCCATGCAGTACCAGTCTTTAAACAGCACAGTCAAGGGGCGTCCACATACTTATGGCCATACAGTACCAGTCTTTAAACAGCACAGTCAAGGGGCGTCCACATACTTATGGCCATACAGTACCAGTCTTTAAACAGCACAGTCAAGGGGCGTCCACATACTTATGGCCATATAGTGTCCATACAGTACCAGTCTTCTGTCTCTCAGCAGTTGGTTGGACTGCTCTCTTCCTTCTCCTCTACTTCGGGTTTCACTTCTCCCTCTCTCGCTCTCACTTCTCTCTCTGTCTCTCTCTCTCTCTCTCTCTCTCTCTCTCTCTCTCTCTCTCTCTCTCTCTCTCTCTCTCTCTCGCTCTCTCTCTCTCTCTCTCTCTCTCTCTCTCTCTCTCTCTCTCTCTCACTTATTTCTCTCCCTCTCTCTCTCGCTCTCACTTCTTTTCTCTCTCTCTCTCTTTTGCTCACTCTCACTTCTTTCTCTCTTCTTCAAGACGCTGTAGTTTCAGTCTCTCTCTCTCTCTCTCTCTCTCTCTCTCGCTCTCACTTCTTACTCTCTTCTTCAAGACGCTGTAGTTTCGGTCTCTCTCTCTCTCTCCATCCAGTTGCTGAGTCATAGCAAAACTGTAAGACAGAGAGGGACCAATAGAAGCATTCCAGTATATGGTCCTTCTCGTTTCCTTTCATAAATAGGTTCCGTTTTCTGTCTGCTAAACAGCTCACCACCAGCAAAATGACAGCAATTAAATATCTAACATATTTATCTAAAAAGTATCTTTATATCTTTCTATGTCATCCCATGTCTCCCTATGTCATCCCATGTCTCTCTATGTCATCCCATGTCTCTCTATGTCATCCCATGTCTCTCTATGTCATCCCATGTCTCTCTATGTCATCCCATGTCTCTCTATGTCATCCCATGTGTCTCTATGTCATCCCATGTCTCTCTATGTCATCCCATGTCTCTCTATGTCATCCCATGTGTCTCTATGTCATCCCATGTCTCTCTATGTCATCCCATGTCCCTGTATGTCAACCCATGTCTCCCTATGTCATCCCATGTCTCTCTATGTCATCCCATGTCTCTCTATGTCATCCCACATCTCTCTATGTCATCCCATGTCTCTGTATGTCATCCCATGTCTCTCTATGTCATCCCATGTCTCTCTATGTCATCCCATGTCTCTCTATGTCATCCCATGTCTCTCTATGTCTTCCCATGTCTCCCTATGTCATCCCATGTCTCCCTATGTCATCCCATGTCTCTCTATGTCATCCCATGTCTCTCTATGTCATCCCATGTCTCTCTATGTCATCCCATGTCTCCCTATGTCTTCCCATGTCTCTCTATGCCATCCCATGTCTCCCTATGTCATCCCATGTCTCCCTATGTCTTCCCATGTCTCTCTATGCCATCCCATGTCTTTCTATGTCTTCCCATGTCTCTCTTTGTCATCCCATGTCTCTCTATGTCATCCCATGTCCCTGTATGTCATCCCATGTCCCTGTATGTCATCCCATGTCTCTCTATGTCATCCCATGTCTCTCTATGTCATCCCATGTCTCTCTGTGTCATCCCACGTCTCTCTATGTCATCCTATGTCTCTCTATGTCATCCCATGTCTCTCTATGTCATCCCATGTCTCTTTATGTCATCCCACATATCTCTATGTCATCCCATGTCCCTGTATGTCATCCCATGTCTCTCTATGTCATCCCATGTCCCTGTATGTCATCCCATGTCTCTCTATGTCATCCCATGTCTCTCTATGTCATCCCACATCTCTCTATGTCATCCCATGTCCCTGTATGTCATCCCATGTCTCTCTATGTCATCCCATGTCTCTCTATGTTATCCCACGTCTCTTTATGTCATCCCATGTCCCTCTATGTCATCCCATGTCCCTGTATGTCATCCCATGTCTCTCTATGTCACCCCTGTATGTCTGTGTTTCAGGTGATAGATACCTTGTCCATTCTGTCCCAGTCCCCCATCTCCATCCAGAAGGGTTTCCAGTAAGTTACTCTATAAACTCAACCATTCTCCTTTCTTTTTTATTGGAACGTAAAAATACTATCTTTATGTCTTCTCTCTCTCCCCACCTCTCCCATCTCTCCCCTCTCTCTCTCTCTCTCTCTCCAGGTCTTTCCCAATAGATGGCTGTATTGCTGATGATGATATCTACAACGGTCTCTCTGACCAGATTGAGTAAGTTACTGTGTGTGTGTGTGTGTGTGTGTGTGTGTGTGTGTGTGTGTTGAATCATAATGACTAATTTGATCCTCCCTCTCTCTCCCTTCCTCCCCTCTCTCCCCCTCCCCTTTCTCTCTCCCCCCCCCTTTCTCTCTCCCCCCCTCTCTCTCCCTCCCCTCTCTCTCCCCTCTCTCCCTTTCTCTCTCCCTCCCCTCTCTCTCTCCTCTCCTCTCTCCCCTCTCCCTCCCCCTCTCTCTCCCTCCTTTCTCTCTCTCTCCCCTCTCTCCCTCCCTCTCCCCTCCTCTCTCTCTCCCTCCCTCTCCCTCCCTCCCTCTCTCTCCCTCCTCTCCCTCCCTCCCCTCCTCCTCCTCCCCTCCCCCTCCTCTCTCCCTCCCTCTCTCCCCCCCCTCCTCTCCCCCTCTCAGTGAAACAGTGGATGAGGATGATGACCTTTATGACTGTGTGGAGGATGAGGAGAATGAGGGGGATGAGATATATGAAGACCTGATGAGGGCCGATGAGCCATCGGAGACGGTGAGAGAAGACAACGGTCAATACTACCAGAGATGTGTTAACTCAGCTACATTGTTTTCACACTTAAAGGATGGGGGAGCTGTTTTTACACTCGGGAATGGTCATTTTATGGTTGTGTATTGGTTCTGTTATGGTTCTGTTATGGTTTGTTATGGTTGTGTTATGGTTGTGTTATAGTTGTGTTATGGGTTTGTTATGGTTGTGTTATGGTTGTGTTATAGTTGTGTTATGGGTTTGTTATGGGTTTGTTATGGTTGTGCTGTGGTTGTGTTATGGTTGTGTTATGGTTGTGTTATGGGTTTGTTATGGTTGTCCTGTGGTTGTGTTATGGTTGTGTTATGGTTGTGTTATGGGTTTGTTATGGTTGTGTTATGGTTTTGTTATGGTTGTGTTATGGTTGTGTATTGGTTGTGTTATGGGTTTGTTATGGTTGTGTTATGGGTTTGTTATGGTTGTGTTATGGGTTTGTTATGGTTGTGTTATGGTTGTGTTATGGTTCTGTTATGGTTCTGTTATGGTTGTGTAATTGTGGTTGTATTACTTTACAGCAGCATCAGCAGAAGATGGAGGTGGATAAGAGAGAATGCTGCCTGCTGGTTGTGTTATGGTTGTGTTATGGTTGTGTTATGGTTCAGCAGAAGATGGAGGTGGATAAGAGAGAATGCTGCCTGCTGGTTGTGTTATGGTTGTATTATGGTTGTGTTATGGTTCAGCAGAAGATGGAGGTGGATAAGAGAGAATGCTGCCTGCTGGTTGTGTTATGGTTGTGTTATGGTTGTGTTATGGTTGTGTTATGGTTTACAGCAGCATCAGCAGAAGATGGAGGTGGATAAGAGAGAATGCTGCCTGCAGGAGATCAGACTGACAGAGGAGAAATACACTGACACGCTGGAGTCCATATTACAGGTATTACTTTTTCTGTCTGTCCTTCTTCTCTCTTTCTCTGTCCTCCTTCTCTCTTTCTCTCTGTCCTCCTTCTCTCTTTCTCTCTGTCCTCCTTCTCTCTTTCTCTCTGTCCTCTTTCTCTCTGTCCTCCTCCTCTCTTTCTCTCTGCCCTCCTTCTCTCTTTCTCTGTCCCTCCTTCTATCTCTCTCTCTGTCCCTCCGTCTCCCTTTCTCTCTGTCTCTGTCTCTGTCTCCCTCCCTCTCTCTCTCTCTCTCTCTCTCTCTCTCCCTCTCTCTCCCTCTCTCTCTCTCTCTCTCTCTCTCTCTCTCCCCTCCTCTCTCTACATCTCTCATTCTGCCTCTGTCTCTGTCTCTCTTTCTCTCTCTCGCTCTGTCTCTCTCTCTCTCTCTCACTGCTGTCAAATGTAACTGTAACCCTCTCTCTGTCTCTTTCTCTCTCTCTCTCTCTCTGTTTCTCTCTCTCTCCCTCCATCTCTCTTTCTCTCTGTCCTCCTCTCTTTCTCTCTGTCCTCCTTCTCTCTTTCTCTCTGTCCTCTTTCTCTCTGTCCTCCTCCTCTCTTTCTCTCTGTCCTCCTCCTCTCTCTCTCTCTCTCTCTCTCTCTCTCTCTCTCTCTCTCTCTCTCTCTCTCTCTCTCTCTCTCTCTCTCTCTCTCTCTCTCTTTCTCTCTCTCTCTGTGTAGCACTTCATGAAGCCCCTCCAGAAGTTCCTTCAGCCTCACGACATAGAGAGCATCTTCATCAACACGGCGGTATGTTCTGTTCTTCCCTCTGTACATAGTATTGTGTTTATACTCTGACTAAACCAAACATTAAGAACACCTTTCTAATCAAATGTAGTTGCCCTTGCCAGCGTCCCTTTCCACTGGGACGCTGGCCCATGTTGACTCTAACACTCCCCACAGTTATGTCAAGTTGGCTGGACGTCCTTTGGGTGGTGGATCATTCTTGATACACACGGGAAAATGTTGAGCGTGAAAAACCCAGCAGCGTTGCAGTTCTTGACACACACCGGTGTGCCTGGCACCTACTACCACACCCTGTTCAAAGGCACTTACATGTTTAGTCCTGCCCATTCGCCCGCTGAATGACACACAATCCATGTCTCATGAGTCTCAAGGCTTTAAAACCCCTTCTTTAACTCCTCTCCTTCATCTACACTGACTGAACATCAATAAGGGATCATAACTTTCACCTGGATTCACCTGGTCAGTCATGGAAAGAACAGGTGTTCCTAATGTTCTGTCGACTGAATATTCCATGTGTTCCTAATGTTTTGTATAGTGACTGTAGAAAGAAGTCATTGTCTCCATAGGTGTGTGTGTGTAGGGTAAACTGTGTGTACAGGGTAAACTGTGTGTGTAGGGTAAACTGTGTGTGTGTAGGGTAAACTGTGTGTACAGGGTAAACTGTGGTGTAGGGTAAACTGTGTGTAGGGTAAACTGTGTGTGTGTAGGGTAAACTGTGTGTGTAGGGTAAACTGTGTGTGTAGGGTAAACTGTGTGTGTAGGGTAAACTGTGTGTGTGTATGGTAAACTGTGTGTGTGTAGGGTAAAATGTGTGTACAGGGTAAACTGTGTGTGTGTAGGGTAAACTGTGTGTGTAGGGTAAACTGTGTGTGTGTATGGTAAACTGTGTGTGTGTAGGGTAAACTGTGTGTGTAGGGTAAACTGTGTGTGTGTAGGGTAAACTGTGTGTGTGTGTAGGGTAAACTGTGTGTGTGTAGGGTAAACTGTGTGTGTGTAAACTGTGTAGGGTAAACTGTGTGTGTAGGGTAAACTGTGTGTGTGTAGGGTAAACTGTGTGTGTAGGGTAAACTGTGTGTGTGTAGGGTAAACTGTGTGTGTGTAGGGTAAACTGTGTGTGTGTAGGGTAAACTGTGTGTGTGTAGGGTAAACTGTGTGTGTAGGGTAAACTGTGTGTGTGTGTAGGGTAAACTGTGTGTGTGTAGGGTAAACTGTGTGTGTGTAGGGTAAACTGTGTGTGTGTAGGGTAAACTGTGTGTAGGGTAAACTGTGTGTGTGTAGGGTAAACTGTGTGTGTAGGGTAAACTGTGTGTGTAGGGTAAACTGTGTGTGTAGGGTAAACTGTGTGTGTAGGGTAAACTGTGTGTGTGTAGGGTAAACTGTGTGTGTAGGGTAAACTGTGTGCAGGGTAAACTGTGTGTGTGTAGGGTAAACTGTGTGTGTAGGGTAAACTGTGTGTGTAGGGTAAACTGTGTGTGTAGGGTAAACTGTGTGTGTGTAGGGTAAACTGTGTGTGTGTATGGTAAACTGTGTGTGTGTAGGGTAAAATGTGTGTGTAGGGTAAACTGTGTGTGTAGGGTAAACTGTGTGTGTAGGGTAAACTGTGTGTGTAGGGTAAACTGTGTGTGTGTAGGGTAAACTGTGTGTGTAGGGTAAACTGTGTGTGTAGGGTAAACTGTGTGTGTAGGGTAAACTGTGTGTGTAGGGTAAACTGTGTGTGTAGGGTAAACTGTGTGTGTGTAGGGTAAACTGTGTGTGTCTAGGGTAAACTGTGTGTGTAGGGTAAACTGTGTGTCTAGGGTAAACTGTGTGTGTGTGTAGGGTAAACTGTGTGTGTAGGGTAAACTGTGTGTGTAGGGTAAACTGTGTGTGTGTAGGGTAAACTGTGTGTGTGTAGGGTAACCTGTGTGTGTAGGGTAAACTGTGTGTGTAGGGTAAACTGTGTGTGTAGGGTAAACTGTGTGTAGGGTAAACTGTGTGTGTAAACTGTGTGTAGGGTAAACTGTGTGTACAGGGTAAACTGTGTGTGTGTAGGGTAAACTGTGTGTGTAGGGTAAACTGTGTGTGTAGGGTAAACTGTGTGTGTGTATGGTAAACTGTGTGTAGGGTAAACTGTGTGTAGGGTAAACTGTGTGTACAGGGTAAACTGTGTGTACAGGGTAAACTGTGTGTGTAGGGTAAACTGTGTGTGTGTATGGTAAACTGTGTGTAGGGTAAACTGTGTGTGTGTATGGTAAACTGTGTGTGTGTATGGTAAACTGTGTGTAGGGTAAACTGTGTGTGTAGGGTAAACTGTGTGTGTGTAGGGTAAACTGTGTGTGTATGGTAAACTGTGTGTGTAGGGTAAACTGTGTGTGTAGGGTAAACTGTGTGTGTGTAGGGTAAACTGTGTGTAGGGTAAACTGTGTGTGTAGGGTAAACTGTGTGTGTACAGGGTAAACTGTGTGTGTGTAGGGTAAACTGTGTGTAGGGTAAACTGTGTGTAGGGTAAACTGTGTGGGTACAGGGTAAACTGTGTGTAGGGTAAACTGTGTGTGTTGGGTAAACTGTGTGTAGGGTAAACTGTGTGTGTGTAGGGTAAACTGTGTGTAGGGTAAACTGTGTGTGTGTATGGTAAACTGTGTGTACAGGGTAAACTGTGTGTGTGTAGGGTAAACTGTGTGTGTAGGGTAAACTGTGTGTGTGTATGGTAAACTGTGTGTACAGGGTAAATTGTGTGTGTACAGGGTAAACTGTGTGTGTGTAGGGTAAACTGTGTGTGTAGGGTAAACTGTGTGTGTGTATGGTAAACTGTGTGTACAGGGTAAATTGTGTGTGTACAGGGTAAACTGTGTGTACAGGGTAAACTGTGTGTAGGGTAAACTGTGTGTGTGTAGGGTAAACTGTGTGTGTAGGGTAAACTGTGTGTGTGTAGGGTAAACTGTGTGTACAGGGTAAATTGTGTGTGTACAGGGTAAACTGTGTGGGTACAGGGTAAACTGTGTGTGAGACAGCCCCCAACATATGAAGTCATCATTTCCCTCCTCCTCCCCCTCTTAGACCCCCCTCTCTCTCTCTCTCTCTCTCTCTCTCTCTCCCCCCTCCCCTCTCCACTCCCCCTCTCTCTCTCTCTCTGAACCCCCCTCTCTCTCTCTCTACCCCCTCTCCACCCCCTACTCTCTCTACCTCCTCCCCTCCCTCTCTGACTCTCTGTGTAGGATCTGGCTGTAACCCATCGTAGTCTGCTGGGGGAGATCCAGACCTCGATCTTAACCCTGAATGCAGAGAACCTCTACCAGGTTTTCATCAACTACAAAGAGAGGTAGAGAAATATCAAATCAAATCAAATGTTATTTGTCACGTGCGCCGAATACAACAGGTGTAGTAGACCTTACAGTGAAATGCTGAATACAACAGGTGTAGTAGACCTTACAGTGAAATGCTGAATACAACAGGTGTAGTAGACCTTACAGTGAAATGCTGAATACAACAGGTGTAGTAGACCTTACAGTGAAATGCTGAATACAACAGGTGTAGTAGACCTTACAGTGAAATGACGAATACAACAGGTGTAGTAGACCTTACAGTGAAATGCTGAATACAACAGGTGTAGAGACCTTACAGTGAAATGCTGAATACAACAGGTGTAGAGACCTTACAGTGAAATGCTGAATACAACAGGTGTAGTAGACCTCACAGTGAAATGCTGAATACAACAGGTGTAGTAGACCTTACAGTGAAATGCCGAATACAACAGGTGTAGACCTCACAGTGAAATGCTGAATACAACAGGTGTAGTAGACCTTACAGTGAAATACTGAATACAACAGGTGTAGTAGACCTTACAGTGAAATGCTGAATACAACAGGTGTAGTAGACCTGACAGTGAAATGCCGAATACAACAGGTGTAGTAGACCTGACAGTGAAATGCTGAATACAACAGGTGTAGTAGACCTTACAGTGAAATGCTGAATACAACAGGTGTAGTAGACCTCACAGTGAAATGCTGAATACAACAGGTGTAGTAGACCTTACAGTGAAATGCTGAATACAACAGGTGTAGTAGACCTTACAGTGAAATGCTGAATACAACAGGTGTAGTAGACCTTACAGTGAAATGCTGAATACAACAGGTGTAGTAGACCTTACAGTGAAATGCTGAATACAACAGGTGTAGTAGACCTTACAGTGAAATGCTGAATACAACAGGTGTAGTAGACCTTACAGTGAAATGCTGAATACAACAGGTGTAGTAGACCTTACAGTGAAATGCTGAATACAACAGGTGTAGTAGACCTTACAGTGAAATGCTGAATACAACAGGTGTAGTAGACCTTACAGTGAAATGCTGAATACAACAGGTGTAGTAGACCTTACAGTGAAATGCTGAATACAACAGGTGTAGAGACCTTACAGTGAAATGCTGAGTACAACAGGTGTAGTAGACCTTACAGTGAAATGCTGAATACAACAGGTGTAGTAGACCTTACAGTGAAATCCTGAATACAACAGGTGTAGACCTTACAGTGAAATGCTGAATACAACAGGTGTAGTAGACCTTACAGTGAAATGCCGAATACAACAGGTGTAGACCTTACAGTGAAATGCTGAATACAACAGGTGTAGTAGACCTCACAGTGAAATGCCGAATACAACAGGTGTAGTAGACCTTACAGTGAAATGCCGAATACAACAGGTGTAGTAGACCTTACAGTGAAATGCTGAATACAACAGGTGTAGTAGACCTTACAGTGAAATGCTGAATACAACAGGTGTAGTAGACCTTACAGTGAAATGCCGAATACAACAGGTGTAGTAGACCTTACAGTGAAATGCTGAATACAACAGGTGTAGTATACCTTACAGTGAAATGCTGAATACAACAGGTGTAGTAGACCTTACAGTGAAATGCTGAATACAACAGGTGTAGTATACCTTACAGTGAAATGCTGAATACAACAGGTGTAGTAGACCTTACAGTGAAATGCTGAATACAACAGGTGTAGAGACCTTACAGTGAAATGCTGAATACAACAGGTGTAGTAGACCTTACAGTGAAATGCTGAATACAACAGGTGTAGTAGACCTTACAGTGAAATGCTGAATACAACAGGTGTAGAGACCTTACAGTGAAATGCTGAATACAACAGGTGTAGTAGACCTTACAGTGAAATGCCGAATACAACAGGTGTAGACCTTACAGTGAAATGCTGAATACAACAGGTGTAGTAGACCTTACAGTGAAATGCTGAATACAACAGGTGTAGTAGACCTTACAGGGTTATGTCGCAGGGCATAGCGGGATTTCTTATAAGCTTCCGGGTTAGAGTCTCGCACCTTGAAAGCGGCAGCTCTACCCTTTAGCTCAGTGCGAATGTTGCCTGTAATCCATGGCTTCTGGTTGTGGTATGTACGTACAGTCACTGTGGGGACGACGTCCTCGATGCACTTATAGATGAAGCCAGTGACTGATGTGGTGTCCTCCTCAATGCCATCGGAAGAGTAACATAAGGGCTGGAAAGATTATGTAAAATGATTATAAACTGTCTTGTTCCCGCCCTGAATGCTGATTGGCTGACAGCCGTGGTATATCAGACCACATGTATGACATTTGTTTTTACTGCTTTAATTACACTGGTAACCAGTTTATAACAGCAGTAAGACATCTCAGGGGTTTGTGATATATGGCCAATATACCACGGCTAAGGGCTGTAAATTCAGGCTCTTGCGTCTTACCTAAGATCAGTCCTTAGCCGTGGTATATTGGCCATATACCACACCCCTTCGGCCTTATTGCTGAA